>NC_056727.1:945938494-946038494 GCF_019279795.1 Protopterus annectens
TTTTGCTTCCCTAGCAAATGCTGGAAGCAAAAACAACCATAGTGGGGGGTAGCAGATTGCATTGGCCAGTTGAACAAACCACACATGATCTAAGCCTAAGGCTTGAAGAAGCAGAACACCAAATTGCCTTTTAGTGGGATTTTATGGAATCCATCAGTGATCAAGTAGATGATCAGCAAAACTAGATCCACAGGAAGACCCTCAGCATTCTGGGACGTCAAGAGAAAGAAGAGCAAAAGGCCATGCTCTCTTCTTTACAGACACAGATCCCATACTACTATGGGCCTGGAATCAACACCAAAAGTAATGTAGTAGAGGGCACATAGGTCACTATTTCTCCCTCCCCCTTCCTAACCAGGCACACTCCCAGTGCCATTTATAGTTATTTTTTGTCTTATCAACAGGAAGAAAACATCCTAAGAGCTGCCTGGGAAAAGAAAAGCATACAGTATCTGGGTCAGAGAATAAGGATCAACAATAACTACTCTAAGCAAGTCTTAGTCAAGAAGAAAGTCTGGCTTCCTTTAATAAACATTCTTCCGGGATAAAAGCATCAAAATTGCATTCCATGCCCTGTGCAAACCAAACCATATTCTGTGATGGTTCTTATATATTCTATCAGATGGAGGTCGCTCTTTCCTTTTTGACAGTAAAGGTCACCATAGACTTTCCAGACAATATCTAATGGTTCTGTGCTCTTGCTAGTCAGAAAGGTCACCAAATGTCCCTCTCTGGTGTCTCCTAGACCAAAGAGATTCTAGAAGTTGCATAAAGATGTGGACCCAAGATATCATCTGGTACCAACCTGAAGAAACAATAAATGCTTTTTTTTTTTTTTTTTACTAACAGGAACATTCATGAAACAAAGTGAATACACACTAACTCAAGGACCTTCCTTAACTACCTAGCATTATAATGTTTAATATTACAGTCATACAATATTCACCAGTTAGATTCTAACTGCACACTATTATGCAATCATAAACAGTACTACATTTAAAGGTTACGTATTGTTTTTTTCTTTAGGAACTTTATAACGGGAGCACTGAAGTTGCATCCACCTTATTTTAAGGATTAGTCATCTTAGAGCTCAAATTTCTGGAACTTGGCTAAATACTATATTGTGATTCCCAGCTGGAGGTGTGTCTATAGTCAGGAGTCACAGGATATTTTATTATCCCACAATCTGGGGACTTCATATACCATTTTGTATATAGTTTTAACCAGTTCTGTCACTCGTTATTTCTGGACTGTTATTATTTTGTTAACTTTGAATTGATCTTATTTGTTGTAGATATTCTTAAGAGATGATCTGTTTATTAATATCTAGCAATGTGTATAAAGTTCACTTAGTGCTTTTCATAAGTGTTATTGTTATGCAAGAAGAACACAAAACATTCTTACTCTGCAGTGTAATTATATGACCTGGCTGGTGGCCAGGGACTACGGTTTTACTTGTAGTTCTTTTATATATGAAATTACTTGATATAAATGTAAATGGTATAATTTCTACTATCACATGAGATGGATTGTGGGCTCGCTCCTGAAAAGTCAACAGTGGACATGCCAAGTGTCAACAATCTGAAAAAAAGACCAAAACTATGGGAAAAGAGTGAATCTGACACATAGCTCTTCTGCTTTAAACTTCTTTTTGTAGGGGGGACAAGACCCCCTGCACCCCTATACACCCCAAACTTATATATAGCAACTTCAAGGTCAGCATACCTCAGAGAAAATGGAATATTCCATGAAATGGTCATATCGGACTTTTTCAGACATTCAGTCTCCATGTTTTGGGACTCACTCTAGCAGGTCCTCACACTTCAAATGGTTACCCAGATTGTGCAGTTGTATCAGAGCTAATATTCCAGGTGTCTTAGCAGTCCATGAAATCCATTTGTTGGACTATAAGCAGTCAAAGTTTGGAGAGATGGGGTCCTAATCTAGTGGGTTCTTCTGCCTACCCTGAACCAGGTGATTGAGGTACAGTCATTTTAGTGAGGAGAATTTTTCTTTGCTTCATATTTTACATAACTTTCATCTGCCAATAGGTGAAATAGTAGGTATGATTCTAAATAAAGCAAAGGGTGTTTACCCTGGTTAATGTATGCTTGCACATGCCCATTGGATTCAGGGCTGCGAGGCCTACTTCCCAGTTATAGAGTGTGAGACTAGTTCATCTTAATGGAAGACTTTAAATTGCATTACCAATTTGCATGATATATCTGCAAAAAGTCTTCTCTGGGTGACCACCATAACTAAATATCTAAAGCTTTGGCCAACTAAACTGTCATTAGTAAACATAGGAACTTATCATGTTCTTAGAGGCCCCCAGTATACCCATCACTCTGCACATTTTGTTGCACCTTGTCAAATATACAGTATTTATACAGATGAAGGGCTGCTAGTTCTTTCACCATTTTGTACTGTGACACTAATTTGTTTCTGTGCCCTGCCCCCAAATGCTGAAGATCAACGCTAGGTGGCCTGAATTTGTTAAGTAATTAAGCAAGATCACGGAGGATTTTTTTTTTTTTTTTTGGTCCACAATGGAGAAGATTACTCTCCTCATCTTTTATGAGATGCATTTGAGAGAATTCCACAAGCTAAATTGAGGACGTGGGTCAAAAGCCTATGGAAATCATGGAAATGGAGCTAGTCACATTGCAGGATGAATGCAGGCAATGATAATACAGAGTACTTCTTCATACTCTCAATCAACATTTGAATCTTTCCAGAACATTAAAATAAAAATACAAGAGATTATTAACAGGAAATTGCTTTAGACATTCTATCTCTATCTACAGTATTAAGAAACATTCCCCTAAGTGTATTCTGGAGTGGTCTAAGATGTAAAATAAAATCAAGGAAGTCCACGCTCATATTTCTCAGAGGAGATGGCAAGCAAGAGTATTCTATCTTGAGAGAGGAAGTTCGACAGAAGTATAGGAGGTCTTACCAGAGAATCTATGCTGATCCTGAGATCTCAGCTTGACCTTCACCAGTTAGTGAGATCAGGCACTGTATTTTCTAATATACCCACTTTAACTGCAGAACATATGCAATCATTGGGCTATTCTATTACTAAGCATAAAATACTTTCAGCTATTGAAAAGCTGAAGCCCAACAATGCTCCAGGAAATGATTACTTACTGTGTGAGTTTTACATTCTCATCTGCTTCAAAGGAGGCAGAAGTATCACCATCCTAGAAACAATCCTTACTCCTGTTTCTATTACAAACCAGGAGAAATTCCACCATCCCCAGTAGAGGACAAAATCACTGAACGTTGGTAGAAAAATTTTTATGCGATGTGTACATCACATTTAGTTCTACTATTCCCTTCTTTAATACATTCATATTAAATTGATTTTGTCAAAGGGAGGGCTGCAAGGCACAATGTCTTAAAGGTGGTGTAATGACTTGAATGTGGGCAACTTCATAACCTTCCTGTGGCCCCAGTTTCAGTTAATGCAAGGAAGGCTTTCAGTAATGGTAGATGGCCAGATTTCTTTCAAGTCTTGGAATTATTTCACTTCCCATCCTCCTTTCTAGGCACCCTGTGAGGTACAGACCAAGGCTGTATAGTGGTTGTGTAAGTGGGATCTTATACAAGGCAGTTAAGGTTCAGTATTTTGGGGATCTTTATCTCCCAGGGTTGACCCCCCAGCAGTCAATTTGATGGCTGATAGTGCGCTCCTGTCTATATAAACACAAGTGTTACAGGTTAACTGTTCTATTAGAAGTGTTGATAACACAGAAATTATTTTCTTTAATCTTTTCTTTTGATGCAAAAACAACATTTTCAACACTGCAACAGTTCATTCCCTTTACAAATATTGTGGAGCAGAGGATTTATTTTGGCTCTTCAATTATACTTAGGCTCTGCCTTTAAGGTCTTCCCAACATTCTTCACTATCTCTTGCCCACATGTTTTATAGTCTTCAGTTTGTTTCTTTATTAAAGCATACACTGAATTTCCAAAGGCTTGACTTAGTTTACAAGTCTCCCCTTTTCCAAGGCTTTACAACTATAAAATAAACTGAGGGAAAACATGGGTGTTCTGTAGTGTACTCTATGCTGAGTAATACCTTTTTGATCCATCATCTAAGTAAAAAATGGATATTATACAGATGAAGTTAAGCTATTTGATATACAAGTTTCCCATATAGTATCTACTCCTTTTTTTAAGTAACTCATCTCCTCTCCTAAATGGAGGCTGTACGCTAGGATATGTCTTCATAGACTTTTTTCACACCTGATCTCATACCCAGATGACTTTCAGAGACTGAACCCAAATGCTGGAGGTGTCAGAAGACTCACATAACATGGCACTGTCATCTAGTCAAGAAATTTTGGAAAGCCTTTTGGAATCAAGAAAGGAAGATCTGTCATCTTGAAATTAATAGAAACGATCTGGCCATCTTTGGCTTCCCACCTGATGTTAGAAAATCAAGTGTTATTCATATTTTGTATCTGGTTGCTAAAATATCTATTACTTGTCATTGCAAAGGTCATAATCCCCACAAACAGAAGAATACTGGTAGAGTCTTTGCTAGATTTAACCAGCAGAACTTTGAATTGCTCAGTGCTTGGTGCAAAAACAAAGAACCATCTGTGTTAAACAAATGGTCCTCATGTATGGCTATATTTAGTCTAATAGTTGATTTACTATATGCATATCTCTTCCACTGCCCTTACCAGCTATTACTGTTTGAAGCTCTAGAAGGTTCAGTAGTTGCCATTGACAACCATTCATTTAGGTGAGTGTTTTTTATTCCCTATACTTCAGACTCACAAGGTCCTTTTCTTTCAGACTAGTCTGATCTGCATTGCTATCCAGATTTAATCAAAAATATACTTAACCAGATGGTTCAGAATATACTCTAAAATTCATTGTTACAGTTTAATATTCAAGAGCTATCTTTTGTCTATTGATTTTGCTAATTTATGTTTGTAATACATATTTTCTTTTAGTTATATGCTGGCAGTCATTTTTTCTGGATGCTAATTCTTGTTATCATATGGATGTACAGTTAATTTGAAAATACGATCTAATAAGATATATACATGCATTTGAGGGATGATTAGTTTTGATAATACTGTAAGTTTACATATTTTGGGTTGTCCTGCAAGATGTTTCAGTTACTTAGTGTGATCCAACTTCTGTGTAATGATAAAAGTGTTATCCTGTCAATAATATTATAAATCATGTATTTATGAAATCAAATACTGAAATGCTGATAAAGGCACACACAAAAAAAAGAAATGTTAATGACCTACTAAATATTGCAGGTAGGAAGGCAATGCATAGTGCTCAACTTCTTTATTTGAGAATCAGGGACAAAACCAAAATTAATGGGGGGACAAGTGACAAAGATTCAGGGACAATTTATAGATATTACTTTAATTCACTTAGTTAATATAAAAATGCTTTTTTCATCAGCAGGCATTTTCTGAAAACTAAGAACTACAAAACTTTATTGTCTGTCATTACTGAGTATAATCCTCAGTGATTTAGCAAAACTAAATTATGAGGGACTAGGTACAAGTATAAGGCAAAATCAGAGACATTCTGAAAAATCAGGGATAGCTGAGATCTGTGAGTTATAAATAGAGCTGTGAGTTATAAATAAATATTTTACTTTACTTAGATTGCTGTAAATTATTTTTAACTTGCAGCTAAGGGTCAGTTTTTGGGCAGACAATATATTTGTGTGAGATTAGCTCTGAGTGATTAATTATTGATTGATGAATGAAGAATTTCCAATCAGTAGACTTTTACTTAGGAAAGGATTTTGTGATGATTTGTTTTGATTCGATGTTTGTTATAGATACAGTTAGGTATGGCTGTATATATTTCATATATGGGTAAGAGCTGAAAAATGGATAGGTAGAAATCATGTAAAATAGTTATTCTTCTGCCGCATGCAAACTGCTGCAAAATTGCCTGAAGGTTTTTCAAGCAAAAAGCAGTTACAATATTTATTCCTTTGTTCCATGCAAAGCACTGAGAATTTTGTTTGAAGACATTCATGTGTCTTATACAAATTGCTGGAAGGGAGAACTTTGCATGAAAGCTTTAAGCTGAAATCAATTAAATATATCCTTTTCTGTAATCACGCAAACTGCTAGAGTGAATTTTGTTTGAAGGTTGTCCAGACAAATCATTTAAAGTATGTGTCTGCATATGTTTATTATGGAATATGCTCTGTGAAGCAGCCTAAACATGGGCCTTTACAGATACTTAAAGGACTCGCCATCCTTATTTCTGTCATCAGCTTGTCATTTACAGTTACTTTATTTTTCAGTTGTTAAGGCTCCTGGTCTGTTACCATGGTTGGTAAGCTAGTGAATGGAGTGAAATTGCAAGTTCTAATGCAATATTCCTTGGATCACATCTCTTCGCTACATATGACTATAAGTGGTGTTAAAGAAATTAAAGGAAAATTAACACGTCTGGGATGGAAATCTGTAAGATATCCAAGTAGACACATAAACAACAGGAATGCACTGATAGTCATACAGGCCAACTCAGCCATTCTGTTCAGTCTGATGACGAATGATATATTAAAAGCCATCAATTATAACAAAAACGTCAAGCTGGCAAATCACATAGTAAGCTCAGTTCAAGACATTGATGTTTAACTCCAGTACAAATCCTGCCAGGCATGATGATGTTTTGGAACATGAGGGTGTAGACGCAGCTATGCATTCTAACCACCCAAAGTGTATGATCTGTGAGATGATGAAGAGTGAAGAGGATGGTGTTATCTATTCTTGGCAAAACTGACATTTTAATTCCATCACTCTGTGGATAAGCAAAGATGGTATTTCAAATGGTGATGAGCACCGTGTATCCCCATCCCTCTCTGAATGTATGTTCATATATCAAAAAATCAAAATATCAAACAGCAAGTGATCAAACACAACTGGCTGGTCACCAGAAAATCAGAAAAAAAAACACAGAAAAACAAAGTTAAGTGTTATTTTATTAATTATATATGCCAACTCTGAGATTGCAGTGGGGGGGGGGTGTAAATTCCTGATACCTACCATACTGTGATCTCATACAGAAAAATGCTGGTACATGTGATCATACATGTGACCAGCTGACTTTCGATCAATTGTACCAGACTTTTTTCCTCTCTGACAGTTGCAACTCTTGACCAATTATTATCGACCCTCTTCTCTATCTCGGTTTTCAGAAGTGAAAATAATGCTAGTGTTATGGAAGACAGCAATATTTCTACAATACAGAATTGTTGTCTTGTTCCTTTTTGACCGGAAATTCTAGGTCAGGCATGTAGCAAGGAGAGTGGCATCTGGCAGAAGGGTGGAGCAACTACAAAAGTATGGAAAACAAAGGATGCCTCAAGCACGGAATGTATAACATCCACTGCTGGTGATAAATCAGGCATGGAATATATAACATCGAGTGTTGATGATAGGCATGGAATATATAATATCCAGTGTAGATGATAACTCACACTTGGAATATATAACATCCATTGCTGATGATAACTCAGGCATGGAATATATAACATCCACTTAATGATAACTCAGGCATAGGTTTATAAGTTCATAGGTTGGTACTAGGCTATCGACCCTAGGGCCTATACAAGCCTAGCCATAACAATTCCCTGGCTATTTCTTCCCATATTATTTACTTCCCTGGATCCCTGTCTAGCATGGTGACTGACATGATCCCCGGGATGAATTTCCTATCTCTCATCCAATCGTCTAGGTTCCTTCTGAAGAGGGCCAAAGAGGCACTCTGCTTGACATGTATGGGCAGTCTATTCCACAGTCTGGGGAGTCTCTGGGTCAGGAACCTAACCCTCCAGCATGTTTTGTTCATTGTGATGACAACGTTTAGATCCCTGGAGCATGTGGCTCTGAGGGATTGGGATTTCTTTAAGTGTAGCATGTCCAAAAGCTCTGGGTTTGACATGGCCTTGTATGTTAAGCAGAGATCAGCTGTGAGTAGACGATATGCGACAGAGTACAGCTGGAGTTTTTTTAGACAGTCAGCATAGGGCATCTGCTTTAGGGCTGTGATTCTTTTAGTGAGGTATTTCTGCGGCCTTTCCAGTTGTTGCAGATGTCTTGAGAGGTACATACCAAACAGGGAATAGTATTCTATAATGGGTCTAATGAGGGATGAGTACAGTGGGACAATGACCTCCTTTTTTCTGGATGAAAAGCCCTTAGTGATGAGGTGTACCACATAGAAGGATTTCCTGACTGTTGTGGTGATGTGGTTATCGAAGGTGAGACCACTATCCACCTGTGTCCCTAAGTTTCTTGTGGTAATTTATGGGTACATGTTTTTTCCCAAAGGGGATAACTATACATTTCTTGGCATTGAGCTTGAGCCCATGGCTCTGGCACCAAGCTTCTGTTTCTGTAAGGCCCTTTTGTAGAATATCCACATAATTTGGGGATTCAATAATGGCTCCTAGTTTGCAGTCATCTGTTAAATTTGTGAGCAGAGTCCCTTAGTGTTGGCCTGTACTTCAGAGAAGTAGATGCCAAACAAGAGCGGTCCCAGGACTGAACCCTTAGGTACTCCACTTGTCACTTGTCTGGAGTTGGATTTGGAGTCGGCTACTTTTACAGTATGGGTTCTGTCAGTAAGCCAGTTGGCAACCCATTGAGTGACATAGGGATTAATGCCCATGTTAGTAAGTTTATCTATGATTCCAGAGTGGGGGATGGTGTCAAAAACCTTGGCGAAGTCCAGATAGGCTGTGTGGACCACCTTACCCTCATGCACAGTTCTGGAGACTGATTCAAAGAAGTCAATCAGGTTCCGGAGACAAGATCGGCCCTTCACAAACCCAAACTGGGTAGGGTCCAGTGTTTTAAGATTGCCAATGTATTTGTTTATAAATTCCATGATAATATGTTCCATGGCCTTGCAGATCAGGCTCATCAGACTGATGGGGCGGTAGTTCCCGGGATCCAAGGTGGATCCCCCCTTGTGGAATGGGATAACTGTAGCTGTGTGCCACTCAGTGGGCACGAAGCCTGAGGTGAGGTTATGATTAAACATGACACTTAGGTGAGGTGCCAGTTCATTTTGTAGTTCATGTAGTACACAGCCCAGTATGTTGTCTGGTCCCATGGGTGCTGTATTCTTAGCTTATATAGAATATATAACATCCATTGCTGATGATAACTCAGGCATGGAATATATAACATCCAGATGATGATAATTCAGGCATGGAATATATAACATCCATTGTTAATGATGAAAGTAGATGAAATTGGAAGATGCCTCTTAAACATGGCATCAAGTTTTTAGAAGGGCAGCTCAATTTGAATGTAAACTTCAGTGAGCTTACAAACAGCAAAGCAGTTTACAGAGACAATCAGAGAAGCAGCAAGCATTTCAAAGGGTCTGGTGGAGAACTGAGGCCTCTGAAAGCTGCAATAGAAGGACAATCTCCACTGTCCAAGAAAAGTAGAGATGAACCAGTCTGAGTAGTTTCTAGATGTTGCATTTTTATAAATTTTGCAGACTAGGTATGTAAGCCCCACAGAGAATGAATAGGTCATATGTCTTGGTTCACAACTTTCCCTTTCTGTGGGGTCATGACAAGATAAGGTACTTGGCTGGGAATTTGGTTGAAATGGCATATTATTGAACAATCAGCAAAAGAAATGTGGGAAGAAATTACTCAGAATATTATAAGTTAGATAAGATTATGGAAATTGCTATTTAAAGACATTGACAATAAGATACAAGCGAGTAAGATGTTTTAGTCCTGATGGTTGTTTATGTAGGTTAGGCTTATATGTATCTACTGAGAGAACAACTATGGAGGAGTATAAAAAAAGGAAATTAAGGAACATTTTGGGGATAAGAATAAAAAAAGAATGCAATGGAAAAAATAATACTGGCAAAGGAAAAGGGTGGTTTGGAACTTTTAGAGATGGAGATGTTAGAAGGCCTTGCAACTTCGATTAGCATACTTAATTCAGGACATGGAATATATTCCCAAATGGAAGTGCATGATAGGCGTGGTGCCCAACAAGCTAACAACGGAATCACACATTGGTATCTGGTCAGATCTAGGATAGGAATATAAAGAGCAGCATGTGCAGCCTTATAAACATAAAAGTATTAAGCAAGTCTTTATGTAAACAGAAGCTGGACTTTAGAACACCAATAGGCTATACTATATATAATAAGAAAAACAAGAAGGTAAATGCAATGAGCATTTGGAGAAGAAACAATGAAGAACTGACATTTTGGCAGCAGATGATAAAAGGAGATGAGATAAAATGGGATGAAGCTAAACACATTTTGGGTTTTTAAACTCAGATCATCTTGAACATACAGGTCTAATGCTGGAGCTCAAGCAAGATATGCAAAGGTTAGATAGTATTTTTTAAGCCAAAACAACAGTTATTATAAATGAGGCCAGAAGAGAAATAACAGACTGGAAAAGAGTAATAAGTAGAGCTTATGAGGCAATCTTACATTTGAGAAAACAGTACTGTACAAAGGTAAAAACAGCATGGAGTGAATGATTAAATAAAGATATTACAGATGATCAGTGAAGGCAATATGTCTTAATCCTGGATATGAAACTAAATTGAGAAAATATATTTTTTTTTCATGGAAATGCCTGCACAAACATTTTTATACCCCTACCAGACTTAAAAACATGCTCCTGCTGATAAGGAATATAATGGAGATGTGACGGTTATAAAACAGGTTCTTGGAAACATATATTCAGGGTTGCTTCATTAGAAAAATTATATTAATAATTGGTTAAGTCATATACTTGGAAGAAAATTTTACCTCAGTACAGAGATGTTTTTGTTTAGCTGGTGTAAAATAGTGACAAAGATTCATGAATGCCTACATTTTGTGCTAACTCAATGTGCGTGATGAGCAATGGCGACAGCTAATCTGCATTCTTTAAACCTCCCTGCATGCCTCAGTCAGCTGCCAAACAAGGGTAAGTGGAAAAATATGCTAATAAAGACATAAGTAAGTGAATTACATGCCAATGAAGCAAATCAACATGCATTGCACAAAACCCTCGCATACACACCACACTCGCGTCAGCCCTCAATTCCAATACTCTTTGAAATGCAACTACAAAGATACTTACAAGAAAATGTTAGGGGTTGCTGCTGCACCTCTATGTGCAACAGTCTTTAATAAAAGGTGCTGCTGCTTCTGCCAGACCTCAGCATAAAAGAAGAAGGGTGTTCAGATCACATATGATTCATCACGGACTTCATGATACTGAAATATTAGAGCATTACACTGTGGATGGGAATACCTTAGAGGAAATAGTCGACCTCTGCTGCCCTCAAGTAAGGCCCCTGGGGAACTGTGGAGAACTCATCCCAGTGGAAACCAAGGAATGTGTAGCTTTACATATACTAGCTACAGGTACTTTTCAGAGACCCAAAGGGATATATTAGGGGTATCACAGGCCTCAGTCTCAAGAAAATTACACCAATTTCTCAACACAATGCTGCAGCATGTAAGGAAGTATATTTGATTTCCATGTACCCCAGAGGAGAGAGTTACCACCATGCAACATTTCTAAGCCATAGCACATTTCTCTGAGGCTCTTGGGGCCATAGACTGCATACAGAATGAAATAAAAGACCCACTTGATGAACGGGGAAGGAGGTACATCAACAGAAAAGGATATCACTCTATCAAGTGTCATGTGGTCTGTAATTTCCAAAGATCATCTGTAATGTCTGCAGGTAACGCTGGCAGTTTTCACAACTCCCACATATGGCACACCTAGAAATATTATAGAGCATGTATTGAGCCTGTTCATGGTTCCGACGCTGAGATACATCTAGAGGTGCCCTGCAGTATGACCAGGCCACCTCAGACAAAATACTGACAGTTTGTTCCATGTTACACAATACAACAAGGCAAAGGACCACAGTTCCCAGCACAACAGGCAAGGACAACAGACACAGATGAGGAGTCTGAGGAAGAATCTGCAGCTGTGGATGATTCTGGCAGATGTAGGTGTACGCAATATGTTATGCCCCTGGCTAAGAGGTAGAGAATAGGATGCACACTCACTAACTAAGTGAAAACATAAGAAAATAAACACATACAAACAGAAACAATGATGCATGCAAAATTATCAGCCTTTACTTACCCATGTAATGGCTGTGTTCTGTGATCCTTAGACAGAGTCAACTCCAGAAAAGACAACTTGTAACAGCAGTATTAACCAGCGTAAGTGACAAACCCATAAAGAAGAAGAAATAAAAATGATTATCCTCATACGCAAGTATTATAAGTCACTACGATAAAACATGTCTTGACTGTACAGGAATGTCAGCAGTAACCCATGAGTGATATATACAACATAAATAGTAATTGGTTAAAATGTATATAAAATTGCTTTTCACAACACATGGTATGCAGTGAGCACATCAAGCCAAAGCAGGCCCATGTCAAAACAATACCCATAATGTTAACCCAAATTTCACAATCATCTACATAGGTAGAGAAGCAAGCATACTTATGCATATCTAAGAAATAAAATATACATTACTACACAAGACACAAATCAGGGAATATTCCATCCAAATGAGTCATTTAAGAAATATGCATTGACCAAACATATATGCCTGGCCTGCCCAGTACTGTATAACTAACTTAAAAATCAAAAAAAGAACACGTCTGGAACAGTCAACAAAGAAATCAAATGTAGCACAAAAGTTCCGTTCACAGCTCTCACATTGAAGTATGCACTGGCACGAAAAAGTTCCAATACTTCAATTTATTGATAAAAATAAAAAATATTTAAAACCATATATCCTTTTCTGACACAAAGGTTAAGCACTTTCATCTACCCACACGTAGACTTCATCAGAACTTTCATTTTTACTACAGCGGACTTAAATAATGTCACCATCCAATCCGCTGCATAAATTCATTAAAATTCAAATAATTCAATTACATATTTAAAGCGCTCAGTGCATTTAAAACTTGGTGATCGCCCTTTCAGTATTACTTCAATCCAGTCTTATTTTACCTATAATATTTTATATTGTATTACTCAACCCCCTTCCTTTCATGACTCTACCTTTTATTATGTACACCTTATACCTACTATATTACAAACATATATTTCTCCACCCAAAACAATATATATAAAACCCATCTATATTAGAATTACAAATAAAATTGTTATAATATAAAATTTGCCATTTTCCACACTTATAAGTGTATCCAAATATGATATTGAATTCTTGTCCATATTAAATGTAAATTTTAAATAAAAAATTGAGACTACAACCCTGACAGCATATGCTGTGATGATCCCAAGTACTCTAAAGACACTAAATAACAACCCATATGGGAATAATTAAGTGTAAAACTATGAACCCACTTAGCAAATATTTTCTAATATGGGTTTGATGGAAATATTTTCATTTATTCCTGGGTGAACAGAAGCATTTAACTTTATCTGCCATCTGGCTTCCCTTTCACACAGTTTTTTCTTTATATTTCCCCCTCTTGGGTTCTTTTTAATACACTCTAAAATACCAACATTAAAGGAGTCACAACTGTCACTGACATTCAGATGCCTCCATAAAGCATTTTTTACATCTTTTTTCTCATACAATAACTATGATCATATATTCTATTCCTGAGGCATCTGTCTGTCTTGCCCACAAAGAAACAGGGGCATTATGTGCATTTAGCCAAATATACTATATGAGATGCCCTACAGTTACCTTTTTGAAATATTACCTCCGTCCTGTTTCTATCTTCCAACAGTAGGGATGGTACCCTAATGATCAGCCTACACTGGTTGCACTGACCCCATTTGGTAGTACCTGCCCCATTGCCCTTGTAACCTTTTCTCATTATTTTCCTCTCTAACTCACACTTCAAATTGCTTCCACTTTTAGAAACAAACATGGGTTCTCCCCCACCATTTTATACACATTGTGATCAGTTTTCAAAATATTCCAGTTGGTCTCTATTATTTTCCTTATATCTTGTGCGTAAGGTGCATATTGAAGTATACAAGCCCTCGTATCATTGTTTGTGTCCTGACTCTCCTTATTCATATTGTCACCTAACATTTTAATCGAACCTGTGCCTAGGATGGGTTTGTATCTTTTCCCCCATTCTTTCTTCACGTATTCCTTAATATCCACAATTATGTGCATGGGGTACCCTCTACTCTTAAACATATTACCTATGAAATCTAATTCTGTAACCAAGTCTAAATAGTCAGAGGTCATTCTAGCAGCTCTTATAAATTGGCCTTTTATAATGCTCCATTTTTGACTGTTGGGGTGACAGCTGGAATATTGTAAATAGGAGTTACTGAACGTATATTTTAGATTTAAATTTGCCATTTTCCACACTTATAAGTGTATCCAAATATGATATTGAATTCTTGTCCATATTAAATGTAAATTTTAAATAATCACTTGAGGTATTTAGATATTCCTTAAAATCTTGTAACTTGCTCTCACTACCCTTCCATACAATAAATATATCATTCAAAAATCTTATATAGCAAATGATGTTCTCTCTCCAAGCTGTTTGCAATATATATTCTGTTTCCCAGTCAAGTAAAAACATATTGGCAAAGATGGGGGCACATGCCGCTCCCATCGCAACCCCTTTACATTGCCTATAATACTCTCCTTCGAACAGTATATAATTGTGAGTTAACACCAATTCCATAAATTCCAAGATCAAGGACGTTTTATCCCAAGCTAAACTACCATACTTCCCAATACTATTGTTAAACCTTCTCATTCCTTCCTCTTGGGGTATACCTGAAAAAAGATCAACTACATCAATGGTTACTAAAAACATGTCCAGATTACCTAATCCAGGCAAAAGCCTTCCTAAAAAATCCCATGAATCAATTACAATGTGAGTTATTTTGTTATATATAGGCTTCAACCAAGTGTCAATTACTGTTCCAAAAGGAAAAGTTTTAGATTTATTTCCATATATTATAGGACGAAAAGGTGGATCTATTATATTTTTGTGCACCTTTGGTATACCTACAATAGTACTGATAATGGGATACTCTACCTTCAAGTAGTTGTACATGTCAATGTCAATCCTATCGTCTAATAATAATTCTTCCAAAAATAAATACATTTTATGATATCCTATGTTTACTTCATTGATGGAGGATATATCGTAATTTCCCAAATTCAATAATATACTATTAATTTTGTTAACATATTCAGCGGTATCATATTTCATTATTTAAGTCTGCTGTAGTAAAAATGAAATGTCCTGATGAAGTCTACGTATGGGTAGATGAATGTGCTTAACCTTTGTGTCAGAAAAGGATATATGGTTTTAAATATTTTTTATTTTTATCAATAAATTGAAGTATTGGAACTTTTTCGTGCCAGTGCATACTTCAATGCGAGAGCTGTGAACGGAACCTTTGTGCTACATTTGATAACTTAAAAATCACCCAGCTTAGACACCCCAACAGTGACCAGGGCAAGCTTAACATCATTTTCACAAGGTGCTGAGCAAACAGTAATTTCTAGCTAGTAGGACTGCATTACTGATAACACTACTACAAATACAATGAGGATCACAACCTACATAACAATCTTTTGAACTTGAGCAAAATAAAATTAAATTCCAAATCAGTACAATACTTCAGATTAAAGCAAGCATCTGACTAAGCAAGCATTAGCTATCCACTCTGTGCATCGGACACAAGCAACTCTAAGTCATGTAAAATGTGGAAAGCACAGGGCAGTCACATCACATGCAAAGGGTGGGTTGGAGGTTATAGATGGCAAGTCTGACTCCAAAGAATTGTGTGTGAGTGTGAGTGTGTGTGTGTGTGTGTGTGTGTGTGTGTGTGTGTGCGTGTGTGTGTGTGTGTGTGTGTGTGTGTGTGTGTGTGTGTGTGTGTGTGTGTGTGTGTGTGTGCATGTGTGTGTGTGTGTGTGTGTGTTTGTGAGAAATCAAGTTAACAGCAAATATGCATTGGTAGGGCCAGTTGCAACAGATGTAAGTCAGTCAGTATCAATTATTTATGTGTGTGTGTGTGTGTGTGTGTGTGTGTGTGTGTGTGTGTGTGTGTGTGTGTGTGTGTGTGTGTGTGTGTGTGTGTGTGTGTGTGTTTGTGAGAAATCAAGTTAACAGCAAATATGCATTGGTAGGGCCAGTTGCAACAGATGTAAGTCAGTCAGTATCAATTATTTATATGTGTGTGTGTGTGTGTGTGTGTGTGTGTGTGTGTGTGTGTGTGTGTGTGTGTGTGTGTGTGAGGAGGTATGCCCAAGATGATTTGTACTATGTGTGGGACTGCAGGAACACAATCTAAGCACTTGTGCTACACACTGGCATGTTGGGCAGGTGGGAACTGTGAATAGTAGAGGATTCAGTTCTGACATGTCTGGGTGTGTATGCCTCAATCACTGATGGCACAGTGGAAGTAGTGCCACTACAGGGACAAGATCTAGCACAGCCATGTCGGCTAACACCTGATGATGTAGCGGCTGTTTGGCTATGTGGATGCTGACCTTCCCACATCAGATGTAACAGTACAGACACTGCATGATCCAGTGTGGCATTTATGTGGTACAAGGAGTCACCCACATGGTTCAGCCAGTCTCACATGTCAGAAAGCATGAGAAGCAGTGCTCTATCTATTCTGATGCTCTGGTGAAACTGCCCATACCTCTACAATGGCCCTACACAAATGCTGTACAGCACCTACTAACACACCAACATCACGGGGAGGGCAGAAACCATTCCTCCTCTGAGCACCTCTACCGACACACTTGTGTGGTTCTTCACCTTCATGATGGCTAGGTGAAGACTCTGCCACCTCTGCATCTGTAGTAACCACACTACCCTGATTAGCCATGCCACCATCAACCTGTCCTATAGCAGAGGGTTTCCATGTCATGGGTATGCATAGACATACTGGCTGTGTCCAAACTGTGGGCAGGGGATGTGGGAGCCACAACCTCAGTGTCATACCCTCTACAACCTCAGACCACACTTCAGCATCACTGTCATCATCATCAGAGGCTACTGATACTCTGACATCAGGTGATAGGAGCTCCACAGTGCTGATTGCAGGCTCATCTGTGATTATAGCAATAAAACACAGCAAAAATAAAAATAAAAGAAAAAAACTATCAGACTTATGCTATCTAAACCCTGAATTAGACAATAGTAGATGCAAGTTGAATTAAAAATGTAATTAAGGTAGTTTCAAGATAAATTAGATAAATTAATACAACTAAAAAAAGGTATGCCCATACCATTTGCAGGTGGTCGTGGAACCTTAGTACCAGATGTGGCTTGATAGGGCCACAGGTATGCAGGAGTTCTACCCTGTAGCACACTACCTTGAAGTATTGGGTGTCATAGATTGCACACATACAGAAATTAAGGCACCACCCAGGCAACTGGGAAGGCTCTACATAAATAGAAAGGGCTTCCACTCTATTAACTGCCAAGTCATGTGTAATGCAAAGGAAATCATCTTAAATATGTGTGCTGGCAACCCAGGCAGTTACCTTGACTCATATATCTGGCACACCTCTCAACTGTATCAAATGTTCACTGGGGGGATATCCCACAGGGTCATTTACTGGGGGATGCAGGTTATGCACTGGAACTGTGGCTTATGACAGCCATCAGAAATGCACACACATCCACTGAAGAATGGCATAATGAGGCACACACTCAAACCAGAAATATCATAGACTGTATTTTGGCTGCTAAAGTCATGGTTCTGGTGCCTAGATACATCTGGGGGAGCCCTGTAGTACAATCCACATACATGTACTGAAATATTTAATGTATGTTAGTAGTAAGAAAATCCAAAACACTGATGAAGAATTGATCCCAAAAGCTTTGTGATTTTTTTCCTGTTTGGAATAAATGCTGCATTTTACCTCAGCGTTTCCAGGTTTTGGATTTTTTACTACTGTTTTGTATTTTATATCCTGCCTGGTTCTTGTTTCTTTGGATATTTACTGTATGCGCCATGCTACAAAACATCATCCTGAGAAAACAGCTTCAGCAGGATCAACAAGAGGATGGGGCACACATCCCACCACCAATGTCAAGGTCACCACAGTCACATGCAGGTGAGGAGTCAGAGGCAGAGCCAGCAGCTGCTATGGATGTAGGCAGATGTAGGCATGCTCAATACGCCCTCGCATTGGCTAAGAGGCAGCGCACACCTAAGGGTCTAAAACCTTCCTTCTATGCACATACATATAGTAACAATGATGACAGGCAACACTCACAACATTTACCTACCCATGTATTGGCTGTGTACTGCTAGCATCAGACAGAGTCTGCCCTGAAATAAAACTGTTGCAACTACTGGATTTACAAGGTAAGTGTTGAACCTGGAGTGTATTGTGTAATAGTACAAATGAATGGCCTATCAATGCATTTTGTTACTTGGCAATGTAAGTAAGTAAAGGTGGGTGATTTGTGCATAAATGACTTTAACATGTGACAGCAGAGACTTATGTGACTTATATGTGTCCATTATCAAGTAGGCCTCAGGCATCAAAGATTCTCACAGCCATACCAAGTACTGATGGTCATTGAATGTCCTGAGTTTAGCACCATACATTTGTACAGGGAAATAATTACAGAGAGAAGTTAGAAAGTAATGAGACACATTCAGTTTCAGACTTCACAACCCTCACATCATTAACAATACTGATGCAAAAATGTTTGTTGCTATCAGTTGTTTAACTTTCTAAGACCAGTATGTCAAATGTACAATTACCAATTCAACATCACAAATGCAGATATGCTAAGCACTAAGTCAGCTATGCACCCTGAGCATCAGACACAAATGTTATGTATCCCTGAATCCAAAAGATAGAAAATAGGAATATGGCACAATTATTATCACTTGCACAGGGTGCTGTATGGGGAGCAGGAAGTCTAGGCTGACACAAAAGGTTGGTGAGTGTGTGTGAGTAAGAAAAGAAGCAGGCAGACATTTGGATAAAGTAACAAATGGCCAGTGAGACAAAATTAGCTTTATGCTTCATCCCTGAACCATGTAACTTTTGTGTGTGTGTGCCTGTACGGGTCCTCCAAGTGAAAATGGTGTGTGAGTGTCTGCATGAACATAGCCAAGCTCTGTGCTAGCTCTACATCTTGGTATGTCAGACAGGTGTGAGCCGTACATGGTAGAGGTGGCAGTTCATCACTGTCATACCCGAGCATGAGAACTGGCTCTGCCAGGAATTGCACTGGTGCATCCATGCCCACGGTCAGATGCACTGCTGCTACCTGTATGTGTCTGATGGCTGCTGGATGAACTCCCCTCACAAGGACACCTAGCACCACGACCCCATGGCCTGTGGACACCTCAACCACTGACAGAGCAGTAGAAATACTGCCGGTATGGGAGCATGATTTGGCACAGCCACGTCGGCTAACAGCAGTTGATGTGGCTGACCTATGCTCATGAGGATACCTTCCTCCTTCCAACAGATGTTCCATAACAGACACAACATATGCTTTCAGTACTACTGTGGACACTTGTTGGTCGAAGTTCAGATTGCCATCTATGTGTGTTCCTGGGTCATGCATAACTGGGTTTCAGCATAGCAGGAGTGTTGTCAATGCTGTAATTAGCAGGGAATTCCTCTTTGCAGAAGGACAAAATAAAGACACATGTTTGCATTTATTTGTAGACTGTATGGCTTTGTCATCAATCATTTCTGTGTGTTAGCCCATCCTGTAGCATATTGCCATCAATGGTGTACTCAATGATTGCACCTGATATGCAAGAATCAGCAAACGCAGTAAGCAAAAGGCCATATACTTTAGCCTGAACTGTCTTGAAACAGATTCCAAACAGTAAAGGGCCAAGCACAGATCCCTGGGGTACGCCAATTGTGACAGCTCTACTGGTACAGGAGGATTCACCAAATTTCACAGTATGTGTTCTGTTGGTGAGCCAACTGATTATCCATCTAGGGACATAAGGGTTAATCCCCAGTTGGGAGAGTTTCTCAATAATACCTGCATGGCAGATTGTGTCCAGACCCTAGGCCAGATCAAGATATGCACTTTCTTACCTTCATCCAGGTCTATCTAACATAACCAGTGGGCTATGACAACATCACAGATTTCCTATAGTATGACTCAGCACATACACCTTTCTAAAATGGTTGAACGCACACTTCAACATCAACATGCATCCAGCTGAGCTGGGGGAGACAGCACCCAATGCATGCATGTATAGACACATCCTGACTCTCCTCATCTGTGAGGTATGGCAACATGTCATCATGGACCTTTTCTAAATGGACAATAGTAATATCCCAGCAATGTGCAACAAACCTGGTGAGTTGGTAATGCTGCAACATGTCTGTTACATCTTTTAGGTTTCCTCAAAGAGGTTACTGAATGTATGCATGATGAGCCCAAGACAGTTGAGACAAATCCACACTGAGGTATTCATTCAGCATTCTCAGATGTGGCCATAAACACCTATATCACCAAGTGTGTAGACCAGTGGATCATATACATGGCATCTAAATATGTTGAAATGTGTGAAGTGACCTATATAGGATCATAGGAGGTTACTAGGCTATCAATCTGAAGGTCATTTCAAGCCTACCTGATTCATCCCAATGTAGCACCACAGATACTCTACTCAATACCCAGGATGGTATTTATTAATGACTGCCCATATCCAGGAGGGTTGTGGGCACTATCCCCAGTAAGAATGTGTGGTGCCCCAGCCACTCATCCAGGTTCCCTTTAAACAGTGTCATAGAGGTGCTCTGCTTCACATGAATTGGCAGCCTATTCCAAAGAAATGGCAGTCACTGGGAGACAAATATGTCCCTCCAGCATGTCCTATTCAAGTCACAAACCATATTTAGGTCCCTGGAATGGGTAGCTGTAGTCCCATTTGATTTACAGATGTGCAGCAAATTCATTAGGTTTGGGTCAGAGATTGCTCTGTAAGCCAGGTCCAGTGATCAGGTCTGTACATCCAGGCTTGTCTGTTAGGCCCTTTCCTGTCCATTATTTAAGTCACAGTTGTCATGAATGGCATACACATCCTGTGTCCAAACACCTGTCTGAAGGACTACAGATTTTGGGCAATCATTGACTCCAACTGTAATATTGTATAATACAGATAGTATCAATCCACACCAAAAATTGCTGCCGCAGCCATGTCAACACATGCAATGAAACTAAACCACGGGGAGATTTGTTATGTCATGAAAACAAGCTCACAACCTAAGGATAATGTAGACATCACACCCTATAATCAGACCAATAGGTATGTGACCTGTGTTCTGGGGTAGATGGTATGTGGAATGTCCACCAGCATGTGGCCACAGTGCTGACTACTCCCTTGTATGTAACACAACTACTGATTAAGTGAAGGACATCCACATCACAGGCCATAATACCTCCATAGTTTACAGCCTTCATCACACCAATAACTGAGTACAATGCACCTCCTCCTTCAATTACCTCCTTACACATCTTCCAGTGATGTGTAATTGAAGTGTACCATGTTTGCTACATTGAGGTATCACATATCTGACTGGCCATACCTAAGTACTCTTTTTGTTCCATAAACATTACTGTCTGATGGTGTGGAACACCCATCAAGTTGCTACACTAGATGCATGTGTGATAAATGTTCTGGTGATGCACACAGTATGTATATAGCTGTTTGACAACATTGATGGCATGGGTAACATTTGTGACAGTGTGCATTGTGCTATATATATACTGTTAGCTGACAGGGTGCTGCCGAAAATTGGGATACTGTTGGCCGAAGGAGGAGAAGGAGAAGAAGAGAGGGAAGGCATGCACGGAGGCAGGAAGAGAGGTGAAAAGAGTGTTGGATAGAGTGATGTTTATGAAGCTGGAAATTGATGGTGTAATGATGACTGTTGTTAGGGGTCTATATCAGATCATCGAAACGGCTCATTATTGAATGCCATAACGTCAAACTGCAAAACCCGAACCCTAACAATATCAAAACCTCCAAACAGGGAAAAAATTTGCTGTTCTGAGAAACACACACACACCACAAGCACACTAAAAAGCAACAATCCACACATATACATTTAAAAGTTACATCTAACCCTACACTACACTGCACATACACTACTATCTATCCACTTACCTTAACCCAGACCCTAACTCTAAGGTCTGTCACTATCGCACACTCACCTCACCCGCACCCTAACCCTAACTCACTTAACCCGGCCCTAAATCCAAATTCTCACTATCGCACACTCACCTCACCCGCGCCTTAGCCCTAACTCACTTAACCCGCCCCTAACCCCAAATTCTCACTATCACACACTCACCTGACCCACGCCCCTACCCTAACTCACTTAACCTGCCCCTAACCCCAAATTCTCACTATCGCACACTCACCCAACCCACGCCCAACCTGAACGTCCACACAATCACACACTTACCTTAACCCAACCCGTAACTTTCCACCGCATCGCTGAAAACAGTGAAGCCATAACAACGGCCAATGGAATTCGGTTTTGTGCAGCTTTGCTGTTTTCAGCATTCACGATATTGGGTTCGATATCAGATCATTCAAAATTCTGCCATTTCGATGATCTAATATAGACCCTGTTGTTGGTGCATATGCTCTGCAAGTTGGGTGTGCGATGGATGAGAAAGAAAAATTTTGGAGTGAGTTGGATGAAGTGGTGATGACTGTACCCAAGGGTGAGAGAGCGGTGATCGGAGCAGATTTCAATGGGCATGTTGGTGAAGGGAACAGAGGGGATGAGGAAGTGATGGGTAGGTATGGTGTTAAGGAAAGGAATGCAGAAGGTCAGATGGTAGTGGATTTTGCAAAAAGGATGGACATGGCTGTGGTGAATACATATTTTAACTAGAGGGAGGAGCACAGGGTGACATGCAAGAGTGGAGGGAGATGCACACAGGTGGATTATATCCAATGCAGGAGGGCCAGTTTGAAGGAGATTGGAGACTGTAAAGTGGAGACAGGGGAAAGTGTAGTTAGGCAGCATAGAATGGGGGTCTGTAGAATGACATTGGTGATCAAGAAGAGGAGGAGGAGTGTGAAGGCAGCACCAAAGATCAAATGGTGGAAATTGAAAAAGGGTGATTGTGAGGTGGAGTTCAGGGAAGAGTTAAGAAAGGCACTGGGTGGCAGTGAAGTGTTACCAAATAGCTGGGTAACTACAGCAGAGCTAGTAAGGGAGACTGCTAGAAAGGTGCTTTGTGTGACATCTGGACAGAGGAAGGAAGACAAGGAGACCTGGTGGTGGAATGAGGAAGTACATGAGAGTATACGGAGAAAGAGGTTAGCGAAGAAGAAATGGGATTGTCAGAGAGATGTAGAAAGTAGACAGGAGTATAAGGAGATGAGGTGCATGGCAAAGAGAGAGGTGGCAAAGGCTAAGGATAAGGCGTATAGAGAGTTGTATGAAAGGCTGGACACTAAGGAGGGAGAAAAGGACCTGTACCGATTATCTAGACAGAGGGACCGAGCTAGGAAAGATGTGCAGCAGGTAAGGGTGATAAAGGATAATGAGGGAGACGTACTTACTAGCGAGGAGAATGTGTTGAACAGATGGAAGGAGTACTTTGAGGGGCTGATGAATGAAGAGAATGAGAGAGAGAACCACATTACCAAAGTGGTTAGAAAGACCTTCTACATAGCCCACCTCACCACGAAGGGTTTCACATCTAGATCAAGAGAGGTAATCGTGCCCCTTTATTCATCCCTCATCAGGCCCATCATAGAATACAATGCCCCTTTTGGGATGTACCTTACCCGACACCTGCAGCAATTAGAAAGACCGCAAAAGTATCTCACCAAGAGGATCAAGGGTCTCAAAAAGATGCCATATGCTGCTCGGTTAAAAAAACTCCAGCTCTACTCAGTTGCATACCACCTACTTCGAGGCGATCTATGCCTGACATACAAAGCTATGTCAAATCCAGAATTAATGGACATGCTCCACCTCAGTAAATCTAAATCCCTTAGAGCCACACACTCGAGGGACTTGAACCTCAGCACAGAAATAAATAGAACTTGCTGGAGGGACAGGTTCATAACCCAGAGGCTCCCTTCACTCTGGAATAGAATTCCAGTTCATGTGAGGCAGAGCACCTTACTGAATCTCTTCAAGAAGAATCTCAATAGGTGGATGGGGGATCGTAGGTTTGTCCCAGGGATTACTCCCGTGTCACTATTGGACAGAGGCACAGTAAACTAAACCTTAAAAAGGGCACAGTATACTCAAATCAAGAGGTGGCATAAGCCATACAGAATCGGGCTAGGCTTATAATTGCCCCAGGGCAGATAGCCTAGTATGAACCTATGAACCTATGAACCTATAAGGTTGAATGATGTGGGGATAGTGAATCAGGAGGTGCAATGGATTAGCAAGGTGGAAGTAAGGATAGCTATGAAGAGAATGAAGAATGGAAAGGCTGTTGGTCCAGATGGCATACCTGTGGAAGCATGGAGGTGTTTAGGTGAAATGGCAGTGGAATTTTTAACCAGATTGTTTAATGAAATCTTGGAAAGTGAAAGGATGCCTGAGGAGTAGAGAAAAAGTGTTTTGGTACTGATTGTTAAGAATAAGGGTGATGTGCAGAGCTGTAGTAACTACAGAGGAATAAAACTGATCAGTCACAGCATAAAATTATGGGAAAGAGTAGTGGAAGCTAGGTTAAGCAGGGAGGTGATGATTAGTGATCAGCAGTATGGTTTCATGCCAGGAAAGAGCACTACAGATGCGATGTATGCTCTGAGAGTGTTTATGGAGAAGTACAGAGAAGGTCAGAAGGAGTTGCATTGTGTCTTTGTGGACTTAGAGAAAGCATATGACAGGGTGCCTAGAGATGAGTTGTGGTATTGTATGAAAAAGTCAGGAGTGGCAGAGATATATGTAAGAGTGGTACAGGATATGTACAAGGGTAGTGTGACAGCAGTGAGATCTGCAGTGGTAGTGACAGATGCGTTTAAGGTGGAGGTGGGATTACATCAAGGATCAGCTCTGAGCCCTTTCTTATTTGCACTGGTGATGGACAGGTTGACAGATGAGATCAGACAGGAGTCCCCATGGACTATGATGTTTGCAGAAGACATTGTGATATGTAGTGAGAGTAGGGAACAGGTGGAGGAGACCCTGGAGAGGTGGAGATATGCTCTAGAGAGAGGAGGAATGAAGATCAGCAGGACTAAGACAGAATATATGTGTGTGAATGAAAGGGAGGATAGAGGAATGGTGAGGATGCAGGGAGTAGAGTTGGCAAAGGTGGATGAGTTTAAATACTTGGGATCAACAGTTCAGAGTAATGGCGAGTGTGGAAGAGAGGGGAAGAAGAGAGTACAGGCATGGTGGAGTGGGTGGAGAAGAGTGTCAGGAGTGATTTGTGACAGACGAGTACCAGTAAGAGTGAAAGGGAAGTTCTACAAAACGGTAGTGAGACCAGCTATGTTATATGGGTTGGAGACATTGACATTGACAAAAAGGCAGGAGTCAGAGCTGGATGTGGCAGAGTTAAAGATGTTAAGATTTGCACTGGGTGGGTGAGGGTTGACAGGATTAGGAATAAGTATATTAGTGGGTCAGCCCAGGTTGGACAATTTGGAGACAAAGCCAGAAAGGCGAGATTGCGTTGGTTTGGACATGTGCTGAAGAGGGATGCTGGGTATATTGGGAAAAGGATACTACAGATGAAGCTGCCAGGTAAGAGGAAAAGAGGAAGGCCTAAGATAAGGTTTATGGATGTGGTTAGAGAGGACATGCTGATGGCTGGTGTGACAGAGCAAGATTCAGAGGACAGGAAGAAATGGAAACAGGTGATCCGCTGTGGCGACCCCTAACCGGGAAAAGTCGAAAGAAGAAGAAGAAGATACACACACACACACACACTTATATATATATATATATATATATATATATATATATATAATTTAGAAATTTCAAAACCTTGAACATCTTGAACATCAGAATCCCAATGTTCAGATGTTTAAAGATTTGAAATCTCGAAATGAAAAAAAAAAAAACTAAAACCAAAAACCGGTACCAATCACATTTATGTAGGGAGCAAGCACCCCTGCACCCCCACACACCCCTGCTACTTAAATATACCAACTCCGAGATCGCACTACAGTGAAGACGACTGGAAAATTGCCGTTCCGCACTGTTGGGCGATCTCAATTGTTTACCTTCAAGATTTCAAAACTTCAGACATCTGAACGTTGGCATTCTGATGTTCAAAGTTTTGAAATTTCAAAATTAAAAAGTGGGCCCAATATATATATATATATATATATATATATATATATATATATATATATACATATATATATATATATATACACATACACACACACACACACACACACACACACACACACACACACACACACACACACACATAATTTTGAATTTGGGATTTCAGTATTTCGGGATTATAGTGGACCCTTTGTGTGTCTGTTTGTGCGATCTTGCAGTTAGAATATATAAGTAGGGGGTGAGGGGGTTGCAGCCCCCCCACTTTGGGGGGTTCAGGGGGGCTTGCCCCCCTGCTTATCTGTAGTGTAGTGTTATTTATTTGATTGTGGGTGGGAGTTGTGTGTATGTGTACGTGTGTGCTGTATGTGTAGAGTATGTTCGGGATTTTGAATTTCGCTGTTATGGGGTTTTGGTAATGTGTGTTGTAGTTGGGTTTTCGGCTATGTAATTTTGAAATACTGAAATTTGGGATTTCAGTGTTTTGGGATTACATAGTGGACCTACATATATATATATATATATATATATATATATATATATATATATATATATATATATAGATATATATATATATATATATATATCTATATATATATATATAGATATATATATATATAGATATATATATATAGATATATGGGTCTACTTTGACCCAACAAATTTACACTTCAGCGAAACTAAGTTTCTCTAGTCTGGTATTTTGTGAAAGTGTATTTTTCCAGAAATGCACTTTCGTGAAACTACAATTCACCGAAGAATTAAAAAAAACAAAAAAAAACAAATACACTATACTAAATTATGCAGGGGGACAAAACCCCCTGCACCCCCACACCCCGGCTACTAATATAGACCAACTCCGAGATCGCACTACAGTGAGGGAAAAGGGAAAATTCCCTTCTCCCCACTGTAGCGCGATCTCCAACAACAACCTTGGTGAACTGTAGTTTCGCGAAAGTGCATTTCCAGAGAAATGCACTTTTGCGAAACTGGACTCGTGAAACTTAGTTTTGCTGCAGTGTAAATTTGATGGGTCCAAGTAGACCCATATATATATATATATATATATATATATATATATATATATATATATATAGATTAGATATAGATATACAGCTATATATATATATATATATATATATATATATATATATATATATATATAGATATATATATGATATGATATGCACACCCGTCAACTAGCCTGTATTGATCATAATGCCACATACAGGTATAGCAGTGTCTCTCCTAACACCTCCAGCATATGTTGCAGTGTCAGGACAGTGTGTGTGATTACCCCCCAAAGAGTGCTGACATATCATAATAGTTGTACAAGTGTCTTTGTACAGAACCATCTCTGATCACTCAGAATTACATATGTTATGTCAGAGAAATGGGATTACTGGTAGTATTACTGTGATATTGTCCATGATTATGTGTGCTACTTTTACTGTTGTCCATGAGCCTTTACTTGTGTCCCACTTGTTGCAGACCTCTGCTGAGATTACACTCATATTCAGGCAAATCAGTTTGCACAAATTTGCAATGTGCACCTTACTCCAGTTCTAGATAACATCCCTGATAGATGTTCTCTGCATTGTTTATGTAAGGATGCTTATTTCACAAAGACATCTTCCCCATTGTTATGTCACTTTGTGTGATAGTCACATAATATCCATTTTCACTCTGCAGTCCATACTGTACCATATTGGTGTTCCTGCTACAACTGTCTTCCACTGACATACCCTCATGTGCTGTACATTAGGTTGTTTCATCTGTCCTTTGTCATTGTGTTCATTCCTACAATTCATCTGTGTGTCTCTATTCAATACACACACTTCCCCTGATCATTTATTTTACATGGCAGCCCATGTACCCTTACAGATCATTTACACAGCTTCTGTACAGAATGCCTTGAATGGGATTCACAATACTCTGCACTGTATACACTGTCCTCTACTGTGTTTTGACATAACATATACATAACCATATGTTAAGCCCGGATCTATATTATATGAGTGAATCGCACAAATTGCAAACACTCATAATATCAAACATACTGGACCTCGAACTTCCTATTATGGGGGGCTGTGCTATTCCAAATCCAAGATTGCACTACAGTGAGGAAAGGGTAAATATCCCATTCTTCACTGCACCACGATCTCAGAAAAAGCACTTTGAGGTCCGGTACGTTCGATATTATGAGCGTTCGCAATTTGTGCGATTCGCTCATATGATATAGACCCGTTAAGCCCTGCTAATCATTGTGGCATTCCATGCAATCCCGCTAACCTACTCTGCTCTGAGGTAAACAAGTTTGCTATCCATGTTGCTTTACACAGTTTCCTGGCCGGTAACACTGTTGCCTGCCATGAAACTGGGCTTTTTTACATTTAAACAACGTGCGTGGCATGAATATATAATTAGTGCTGCTGCTCACTGCTTATCACTGCCCACACACATAAACTCTGTGTAGGCTTCACGCAAAGCCTACATGGAGTTTACTGAATCCCAGGGCAGATTTCTATTCCCTCTCTGTATGAATGGCATGCTTGGAGCATCAGCAGTAGATACACTTTGGTTGTCTTCCACCTCTGCACCCATATCCAGCATGATACTTAATATGAACATTATCACTTCTCATTAAACTTCACCCTATGAATTCACTCATACAGGTATAACATGTTTCGCCCCTTAATGTGGTTCATAATTAGCCAAAATCTGCTCATCATACCTTTCCAGCAAGTGCAAGATTTGACATTTAACATTTTGCCATATCAAGGATTTATGGAATAGCAATCATACTAAACTAGACACATTTTAAAAGTATTGCTGTCTTATGTAACAGATCTGGGAACACAGGTTGACAGCAACCTCTCTTTTGATGACTACGTTGCCACTGTGGTCAGAAAGTACTTCTAAGCGGCACATCTCATTACTAAGGGTTTTGCCTCCAGGAAGAAGAAGGTCATTGTCTCCCTCTACTCTTCCCTCATTAGGCCACTCATCGAGTACAGTGCCCCATTTGGCATGTACCTCACTAGACACCTGCAACAACTGGAGAAGCCACAAAAGTACCTCACAAAGAGGATCCTAGGCCTTAAACACTTAAAAAACTCCAACTATTCTCTGTCTCATATCGCCTACTTAGAGGCGATCTCTGCTTGACTTACAAAGTCATGTCTGACCCAGCTCTGTTAGAAATGCTACATCTAAAGAAATCCCAATATCTCCACACCACATGCTCCAGAAACCTCAACCTCATTACTACAATCAGCAGAACATGCTGGAGGGACAGGTTCATAACCCAGAAACTGCTTATGCTATGGAATAGACTTCCCATACATATCAAGCAGAGCACCTCACTGGCCCTCTTCAAGAGAAATCTTGATGAGTGGATGGGAAATAGAAAATTCACCCTGGGGACCACTCCAGTGGCTCTACTCGACAGAGGCACTAGGAACTAAAGTCAGGTGGCATGATGCCAGGGCAATCCTATGGGCTAGGCTTGTAAAGGCTCCAGGGCCATTAGCCTAGTACATACCTATGAACCTATGAACACATAGATGATAGGATTAATTATGTTGCATTGCTATACATTTTCTGAAGTATTTTAAGTATGACACATAGAAATACAGTTGTATAAGGAGCAGTACAGCAGGCCTTAAATCTATGGACATTCTAAGTATGCACCTGTATTATCCATATGATAAGTACTTTACTGCATTTATCATGACAAATCTGTAAATCATGACACAGACAATGTTAACATAACACAAGTGTTCTGAAATGGATCAAAATCAGAGCTGGCAGAAAAATTCAGCTCTAAGTTTACTGCTCTCTCTCCCTCCCCCCCTCAACCAGACTCCCCTCAGGAAATGCCATCAAATATAACTCCCCCTACTATAACTAGGGAACAGGTCCTCAGTACTCTCTCTAAGGCCAAGAACACTGCATCAATGGGCCCTGACAATATCCCAGGCTGTCTGTTAAATAGCATGAAACACCACCTATCAGGTCATCTGGAATCACAGTGTAACCATAGCCTCCAAACAGGCTTTGTGCCTCTCAAATGGAGAACAGTAACCATTATGCCTCTGCACAAAGGTGGGCCATGAGTCTCACTAGTCTCATATGCAAAGCCATGGAAAGAATTATTATGGGAATTATCAATATTTTGTTAGTGCAGAATAAAGAGGTTAGATATAAACTCTTATGTCACTCAGTAGATAGCCATCTGGCTCACATACAGGACCCAGGAAGTTAGAATTGAGGTGTCCATCTCTGCAAAGAGGCCAGTCACCAATGGAGTCCTCCAGAGATTAGTTATAGGACCTCTTCTTTTTGACATCTACTTCTTTGAAGTCAATGACAATGTCAAGCGCCTCTGTCTGACTAAATTTGCTGACAGAAGCAGTTATAGAATCCCCCACTGACAGTAATATTCTCCAAGAAGGGCTGACACAGACAAATAACTTGGACTAAATGCTTAAAATATGAAAGTTTTATTGTTGTTCACTGTAAATATGTATTTTATGTGGAGTTTTCACCCGATATTCCTCTGAAAATGGGACTTCTGCCCAATCAGACTTTTCTGATAAACAAAAGACAATAAATACATTCTTCCACTTTCAACACAAGCAATTGTTCTTCTCCACACTGATGAAGTCATTCTTTCAAATGTGGTCTATCTCATTGTTAATGTAAGAGTTTTCCTGTAGTGCTTTCAGTTGATACTGTGTACTTCTTGACTGTGTAAATAGAAAGGTAGGTGGTTGGAATCCAGCAAGGAGAAGCTAGTGTGTGTGTGCGTGCCTAGTATCAGGTAGAAAGGGCTTTACCCACACATCACAAGAGTACACTTTCACTCAGGAAAAACATTTACAGTGGGAGAGGGCTCCCCATCAGTTTTCTCCTATTTTATCCCAGACATCTTTTCTGCAACACACTGATGGGGCCATGTTTTCAAATGTGTATTATCCTACTCTTGTAATCAGACGTCTTTTGTGGTGTTCACAGTTCATACTACATACTCTAGAGTGTGTAACTAGATCGGTAGATGATTCATATCCAGAAGTGACTACTATGAGTGTGTATGCCTCTAGTTCTTGGTAGAAATGTCTTCATCCATGCATCTGATGTTTAACTTTACAGTGGGAGAGGGCTCTCCAACCACTTTTAGTCTTGTTTAGCACATGCACATCTTTTAAAATGTGCTCTATCTCACACTTGCAATGACATTTCTCATGTGGCACTTGCAATTCACATAATGTCCTGTAGCATGTGATTGTAGATAGGTAAGTAGGCAGTTTGAATCCCAATTTTAACACCTAGAGTCAGTTGTATCAGTGAGTAAGTGAGTGAGTGTGTGTGTATCTACATATAGGTTGGAATACTGACACCCACAGATCTGATGTGTAGATGTATAGCCAGAGAGGGCTCTTTCACTACTTTCTGTCCAGGTAACTGCTTTGTTAAAAATTGATTAGGCCATTTGTTGAAATATGCTTTAGCTCACCCTTGTAGTAAGCTTTTGTGATGCCTGTGCACTGGCCCAGCAATCAAGGACCCTCAATCCTCACCACTAATACCAGTGAGGGGCGTCCATATAGGGAAAGGATAATAAATAAACACACAGTAAAGTACAATTTCCCTTAAGAGCACACAGAGATCACAGTCAGTCTGGGCTGGTTTCTCCCTTTCTCTCCAGGTCCCCCCAGATAGTCTAGTGGGCAAGCTAAAACCTCCAGCACCCTCTCTGTCCAATCAGTGCTTCATGTCCCTGCCCAAGTAGCTGACACACACACATTTTGAGATAAGAGTTTATACAACCACACAGATACTCCTGGGGAAGGCTGGAACAGGTTCTCCAGCTGTGCTGCTTTTACCCAGACTATAAGGTAGAAATCACTGCCACCACCCAGCTAATATTTATCAGCTACTCAAAGGCCCTTTTGAAAGGGTGTCCAATTATACTGTGCAATATTATTATCCAAATGGTAAATGCAACCGATCAGTCAAGACTTATTTGGAGTGACTTGGTACAGTATCACTATATACATGCAATGCACTCTTTAGAGCTTAAATTATCTCTACACAAAACACCCATAGTTGAAAGGTTTAAAAATATTTAATAATAAATAAAAAAAACACAAGACAGTACTTCTTACTATACAGTGCTAGTCAAGAGTTCAGAGATCACAGAGAAATACTTAAAATAATGTAGTAGAAAAGTTCTGACGTCACAGAAAAACAAAGTAGTCTAATCTTCATATTTCCTAGCTATATCTAAGAGAAAACACAGTTCTAAAATCCTACTTAAATATAGATACAGGCAGAGTGGTGAGTTGGATGTTCTCAAGACAAATACTCCAATGCTCTCATTCTTTCTGTCCTTAAATTGATAACACAGTACCATTGATTCATTTCAGATTACATAATTTCTTTCTGGTTCCCAGGCTAACAGACTCTCAGAGGTTAATAGCCCTTTTGATCTTGCAGCTGGTCAGAAACCAGAGCAATAAAATAAATTATACATGCAAACTCTAGCCATTAACTCTGGCCTTAAACCAATAGGCAGAATTCCTTCATCCAGACATATTGGCTCCAAGCCCTGAGATCAAAGGCATTCATGAAAGGCTTGACTTATCAGCTTTCTTACAGCAGAGTGCACTGTTGTTACATTTTTGCAGTTCCACATTTAACACCATTTTTCCCATTTAAGAGAACAAGCCCGTAGCTTATATTAATATTTACAAATGGCAGAATTATCTACAAAATTCTGTCTGGCTAGACTGGCAGCCTTCACCTATCTTTACACGTCCCCCCCCACAGGGAACTAGAGCTAGTTTTTCAAGTGACCTTTGAGAAACGTTGCTTGAGGGGGTTAGGTCTATCTGAGTATACCTTGCCCCATTCCCTGTCTTGACAGCCCATCTGTGTTGGCATTGCTTATCCCACTGTGGTGCTGCACTGACATATCATATGCTTGCAACCCTAGGCTCCATCTTAGCAACTTGGCATTTTGTTGGCTGGCTCTGTTTAAACATGTTAGGGGATGGTGATCTGTAACTACAGTAAATTTTCTTCCATACAGATAAGGCTGAAGTTTCTGCAGTGCCCACACTATGGCTAGACATTCCTTTTCTACAGCTGCATAGCATTCCTCCCTGGGTTGGAGCCTAGGACTGAGATAAACCTCTGGGTGCTCTTCTCCCTCTGAAGAAATCTGGCTAAGTACAGCCCCCTCCCCATGGTTCAAAGCATCCACCTGCACAACAAATTATTTGCTGTAATCTGGACTGGCTAACACAGGGGATCCTCCCAAAACTTCATTAAGCTCCTGGAATGCATGCTCACATGCTGGGGTCCATACTACCCCATCTGGCCTGTTCTTCCTTGTCAGGTCTGTGAGGGGAAGCAGCTATGGTACTATAACTGGGGACAAACTTTCTGTAGTACCCTGCTGTCCCTAAGAATCCCCTCACCTGCTGTTTGGCAACAGGTGCAGGCCATGCCTGAATGGATTTTACTTTGGCGGGTTCTGGCCTGATCTTACCACTCCCCACTCTATGCCCCAGGTAGGAGACCTTGCCATACCCACCTGACATTTGCTGGGCTTAATGGACAACCCTGCCCACTGTAGTCTGCACAGCACCTCCCTGACACGCCAAAGGTGCTCTTGCCAGGAATCGCTGTAGATTACAATATCATCTAGGTAAGCAAGGACAAACTCTCCTGCTAGGATATGATCTACCAGCCTCTGGAAAGTCACTGGGGCATTTTTCATCCCAAAGTGCATCTTTGTGAACTCATGCAAGCCAAAAGGAGTCACAAAGGCTGACTTCTCTTTTGCACTGGGAGTCAAGGGCACCTGTCAGTAACCCTTGGTAAGATCAATGGTTTTAAGATACATAGCCCCACCCAGCTCCTCTAGGGCCTCATCTGTCCTTGGCAAGGTGTAAGAATCTGACTCTGTGTGACTATTTAATTTCCTGTAGTCTACACAGAACCTGGTGCTGCCATCCTTCTTTGGCACTAGCACCATTGGGGAGGCCCAGGGACTGTTGGACACTTGAATTACCCCTAGTTCCCACATCTCCTGTACTTCCTCCCTCAGAGTCTGACTCTCACAGGCACCCTATAAGGGGCCAGCCTAATAGGCCTTTGAGGTCCTATATCCACCTGGTGCTGCACCAGGTGGGTGCAGCCTGGTTTCCCAGTGAACATGTCCCCAAACTCCTGTCACACTGCTCAGATTTCTCAATTGTTTGTAGGAGATAGCTGCTGGGACATTGTTACCCCTTCCACTGAGGTGTCAGTTCGAGCCTCACTGAGGAGATCAGTCATGAAATTTCCCTCAGACTTCACCTGCAATCCACTGCAAATGCTCAGCACAAGGGTCCCCCTATCATGGTAAGGTTTCATCATGTTAACATGGTACAATTTGTGCCCCTGCCTCCTGTCTAGCAGTTCCACCATGTAGATAATATCACTTGCCTTTCTTGCCACCTTGTAGGGTCCTGCCCAAGCTGCTTGCAGCTTGTTGTGTCTGACAGGAATGAGAACCATTACCTTCTGCCCCACAGCATACTCTCTAGCTTGAGCATTCCTGTCATACCACACCTTTTTCTGTTGTTGGGCTTCTCCCAGGTTCTCCTGGGCCAAGCCCATGAGTTCGCTGAGCCTTGTCCTGAGGTTTAGGACATATGTCACAACAAACTCCTTGTGAGGTTTACACTCACCTTCCAAAGCATTTCAAATTAAATCTAGAGGGCCCCTCCCCCATGCCCATACAGCAACTCAAAGAGTGAAAAACCTGTGGATTCATGCGGAACCTCCCTGAAAGCAAACAACAGATGGGGCAAATATTTGTCCCACTCCCTCTTAAACTGATCTGCAAATGCCCATAGCATGGACTTGATTGTAGAGTTTAACCTCTCAACCAGACCATTAGGGTGTGGTCTTCAGGTGCTTCACGCCACAGTACTTCCACAGACAAGCCAGCAGGTCAGACATGAAATTGGCACCTCTATCAGTCAGTATTTTTTTGGGAAACCTACCCTGCTGAAAATCTCTAACAAAGCATTTGCTACATTTTCTGCCTCATTTGGAGGACAGAGCCACTGCCTCAGGGTATTGTGTAGTGTAATCCACTACCACTAGGATATACTTTTTCCCTGTGGAACTTGGGGTGCTCAGAGTCCCCACAATATCCATAGCTACCCTTTGAAATGGCTCATCAATCACAGGCAAAGGCACCAAAGGAGCTCTCACCTTGTCTCCTGTCTTGCCTACCTTTTGGCACTGCTCACAGGTCCTGCAGCACCCTATTACATCTGTGGAAATTCCAGGCCAATAGAATTTCTGCATAATACATCTCTTTGTACATTTTATGCCCATATGACCTGCAAAGGGAATATCATGGGCTATGGCTAGAAGCACCAGATGGTAGGCTCTAGGCACTACCAATTGCTGTATTCTCTCACCTTCTAGTCCTCCATCAGGAGTCCACTCTCTATACTGTAACCCTTTGTCCTAGTATACAGATTCCCCCTTCCCTTGAGAATCAGGTGCCTCCCTAGCTACCTGCCTCAGGCCTTGCAATGTAGGGTCTGAAAGGTGAGCCTGCCTCAACTCTCTGTCTTTGTAACCCTTCCCACCTCCTCTTCCACAGGAAGTCTGACATCCGCTGACAGTGGTGCCTCACTGTCAGCCTAGGTACTACTACTCACCTCTACCTTTGCAGTCACTCTGTCCGAGGGAAGATCAGTACTCACAAGCAGCTGTGGCTCCTCTTCAGTCTCACTGCTACAGCATATCTTTCTCCCTGAAGTAACCACATCTCTAGTCCAGGCTGCATGTATGCGGTCTGTCTAGGTCTTCCCCCAGGCTACCAGACCCACATGCTTGTCTCGAAGCCTGACTGCATGTAACTGCATTAACACATAGTACTGCCTCATCCAAATCCTTCCCAATCAGGACATCTTCAGGATGGTAGTTTAGTACCCCTGTTGTCTCAGGACAGCCTACTATTGGCATTTTGTCTTTCCCCCTTACTGGCTCTCTCAGATTTTGTTCCCAACCTTGCCTCCATGGACATCTGTATGCCACATGGCCTCACTGGTTGCATTCAAAACATTTAACCCTAGGTCCTGGATGTGTACCTGGACTAGTGGCTTCCCCTGCTACTGGCAGATTCTGTTGGGGCAGTCTGTGTTGCCCACCATGGATTCCTTTAGACCCATGAGCAGTACTGAGGGTCCCTTTCCTGTGCAGGGATGCCCTACTTGCTAAGTATAGGTCTCCTTTCATCCCCAACTCATCTGAAGTAACACATTGTCTATCAGCTAACCATATCCTCATGTCCTCAGGCAAAGTGCTAAGGGCTTGTTCCCTCACCAAAAAGTCTGCCAGCCCTTCAAAAGTGGTGACCTGACATCCACTCACCCACCTATGAAAATAAGTGCTCCGTTCAGCAACATATTCACACACACTTTCATATGCCTTGCATCTATGCTCACAAAACTTTTTCCTATACATTTCAGGTGTTATCTTAAACAATTCTAACAAACAATTCTTAACTATATATAATTAAAACTGTCAACATCAGTCATTTTAGACAACACAGTTACAGCTTTACCATGGAGTAAGGGGGTCAGGAACTGTGCCCAGAGCCTTTGGTCAACATCACACTGTTTACATACCCTCGCAAACATATGAATGAAACTATCAAAATGATTCCCCTCTTTAAACTGCGGAAGAAATTTACTGACCTTTTGTGCTTCTGGGGTCCAGTTACTCCCTTCCCCATTACCTCCATGACTCTGGCAAAGAGCCAGCATCTCCTTCGCATGCTGCCTCTGCCTCTCGTTTTCCTCAGCTTCCAAGCATAGCAGTTTCTCATTTTCCTCGGCCTGCAGATGTCTCAGTCTCTCAGCTGCTTCTATTTCCAAATGCCTGGCCTACAACTCAAGTTTCTTTAGCTCCAGATGGATTTTTACATCCTCTGCAGAAAGGTTGAGCTGTCCATTCTCTGAGTGTGGTACATCTCCAGTGCCAGTCTGATTGTCCTCCTGGTTGCTGTTTTCTGATGCAGTTGTGACCAGAGCTGCAATCATGTCTGCCTTAGTCAGGTTTCCATGCACCAGTCCCCTAGCCAGGCACATCACAGCCAGCTGGCTCCTTGTCAACTTTCCATACTCCTCTGCCGACACGCTGCCTGCTCTCCTTGACTAACTTCTTCTTCTTCTTTTGGCTTCTCCCATTAGGGGTCGCCACAGCGGGTCATCTGTTTCCATTTCTTCCTGTCCTCTGCATCTTGCTCTGTCACACCAACCATCTGCATATCCTCTCTCACCACACCCATAAACCTTATCTTAGGCCCTCCTCTTTTCTTGTTACCTGGCAGCTTCATCCTTAGCATCTTTTTCCCAATATACTCTGCATCCCTCCTCAGCACATGTCCAAACCAACATAATCTTGCCTCTCTGGCTTTGTCTTCAAACTTTCCAACCTGGGCTGACCCTCTAATATACTTATTCCTAATCCTGTCCACCCTCATCACACCCAGTGCAAATCTTAACATCTTTAACTCTGCCATGTCCAGCTCTGACTCCTGACTTTTTGTCAATGCCACTGTCTCCAACCCATATAATATAGCTGGTCTCACTACCCTCTTATAGACCTTCCTTTTCACTCTTACTGGTAGTCTTCTGTCACAAATCCCTCCTGACACTCTTCTCCACCCACTCCATCCTGCCTGTAGTCTCTTCTTCACCTCTCTTCCACACTCACCATTACTCTGAACTGCTGATCTCAAGTATTTAAACTCATCCACCTTCACCACCTCTACTCCCTGCATCCTCACCATTCCTCTATCCTCCCTCTCATTCACACACATATATTCTGTCTTAGTCCTGCTGATCTTCATTCCTCTTCTCTCTAGAGCATATCTCCACCTCTCCAGGGTCTCCTCCACCTGTTCCCTACTCTCACTACAGATTGCAATATATTCTGCAAACATCATAGTCCACGGGGACTCCTGTCTGATATCGTCTGTCAACCTGTCCATCACCATTGCAAATAAGAAAGGGCTCAGAGCTGATCCTTGATGCAATCCCACCTCCACCTTAAATGCATCTGTCACTCCCACTGCAGACCTCACCGCTTTCACACTACCCTCATACATATCCTGTACCACTCTTACATACTTCTCTGACACTCCCGACTTCCTCATACAATACCACAACTCCTCTCTAGGCACCCTGTCATATGCTTTCTCTAAGTCCACAAAGACACAATGCGACTCCTTCTGACCTTCTCTGTACTTCTCCATCAACACTCTCAGAGCAGACATTGCATCTGTAATGCTCTTTCCTGGCATGAAACCATACTGCTGATCACTAATTATCACCTCCCTTCTTAACCTAGCTTCCACTACTCTTTCCCATAACTTCATGCTGTGACTGATCAATTTAATCCCAAGCTCTCCTTGACTAACTGAGCTAACAAAAGAAATAAAACAATTGTGATCTGAACTCTGAGTATTTACTGCGTGGCTGATTTAGAGTACAAAACACCTTCAGCGATCACTGTATACAAGCTACAGGAATTCACTCTACCCACATCACTACAAGCCAATTAGTATTTGTCAACCAATTAATATGTGGTATGGATATCCCACCACTGCCACTAATTAATATGTGACACCCGTGCACTGGCCCAGCAATCAAGGAGCCTCAATCCTCACCACTAACACCAGTGAGGGACGTCCATACAGGGAAAGGATAATAAATACACACCCAATAAAGTACAATTTCCCTTAAGAGCACACAGAGATCACAGTCAGTCTGGGGCTGGTTTCTCCCTTTCTCTCCAGGTCCCCAATAAGACTCCATACTGGCACAGCTATAGGGTCCAGACCTCAGCCTAGTGAGCAAGCTAAAACCTCCAGCACCCTCTCTGACCAACCAGTGCTTTGTGTCCCTGCCCAAGTAGCTGACACACACACACTTTAAGAAAAGAGTTTATACAACCACACAGACACTCCTGGGAAAGGATGGCACAGGTTCTCCAGCGATTCCCCTTTTACCCAGACTATACAGTAGAAATCACTGCCACCACCTAGCTAATATTATCAGCTACTCAAAGGCCCTTACGAAAGGGTGTCTAATTATACTGTACAATATTATTATCCAAATGGTAAGTGCAACCAATGAGTCAAGACTTATTTGGAGTGACTTGGTACAGTATCACTCTTAGAGCTTACATTATCTTTACACAAAACAGCCACAGTTGAAAGATTTAAAAATATTTAATAATAAATAAAAAAACACAAGACAATACTTCTTACTACACAGTGCTAGTCAAGATCACAGAGAAATACTTCCCAGGTTAACACACTCTCAGAGATTAATAGCCCCTTTGATCTTGCAGCTGGTCAGGAACCAGAGCAATAAAAGAAATTATACATTATACATGCAAATTCTAGCCATTAACTCTGGCCTCAAAACAATAGGCAGAATTCTTTCATCCAGACATATCGGCTCTAAGCCCTGAGATCAAAGACAGTTATGAAAGGCTTGACTTATCATCTTTCTTACAGCATAGTGCACTGTTACATTTTTGCAGTTCCACATTTAACACCATTTTTCCCATTTAAGAGAACAAGCCTGTGGCTTATATTATATTTACAAATGACAGAATTATCTGCAAAATTCTATCTGGCTAGGCTGGCAGCCTTCACCTATCTTCACAGCCTTCTCCTCTGATGTTAGGAAATGTATCTATTTTATTTATCCTTTGCTGACTTTGTTAGTCTTACTAGGCTAGTAGCCTCTTTACAGGGGAGACCTGTGGCGGTATTTATACTATGACAGGAAATTGGTCAGGGCATTGAGGAACTTTTCCTACTCTTTTCAGTAGGTTCCATGAGATCTTTTACAGCCACCTAAGCTACCACCAACACAAGTAGATGGGGCCAAGGTTTAACATCTCATCTGAAGTACAACTCACTCAGGGGTGCAGAACCCCCATTATGCTGCACTGCACAGTGCTAGCACTTGATCTACCAGGTGTGGGAATACAACCCACAGCTTCTGCACAAAAGGTGTGTGTGTTACCTGTTGCGTCACTGACACTGCTATCAAATGAAATGATACAATGCTATCTGGCTTGTAGACTTAGGCATGAGTTTGGCATTCTCTAAGTATTGTGCATGTATATGCTTCTACAGTCACAGGGATGGCTTGATTATCCAGCACATGGTTGTGTACATGTCATGCAAAATATTCACACAAAGAGGCAACTCCACCACACTTTCAATCAGTTTTAAGCCACACATATGCCTTGCACCACTATGATGTCATGCCTTCAAGTATGCCCTGTCTTACAGTTGTAGTAAGACTTCTCCTGAGGCATGTGCAGTCAATACAATGTCCTGTAGCTTGTGTACTTAGATAGGTGTTCAAAGTCAGCAGTGACTGAGTAATATGAGTGTGTGTGAGTCTAGTGTTACAGATAAATGATGTTCACAACAGTTCTAATGTATATAGTTACAGTGGGAGAGGGTTCCTACATATGTTTTAGTCCTTTTTAGCCCAAACACATGCTTTGAACCACAATAATGATGTCATGTCTTCAAATATATTCTGTCACACATTTCTGGGTAGACTTCGCCTGTGACATTTGTGGTTAATACATAGTTCTGTAGATTGTGGACTTACTTAGGTAGCTGTTCAACTCCAACAAATTACACTCTAATGTGAGTGTAGTGACATACAACAATGACATATACCACACTTCATCAAAATCTTTCTATCACTTTTAGGTCTAACATAGGCCTTTCAACACACTAATGATTTTATGCCATTCAAATAGATGTTCTGTGATCCTTAGGGTGAGCATTCTCCTGTGTTGCTCGCAGTTAATACTGACTTCTATAGCATGTGTAGTCAAATAAGCATTGGTTCAGATCTAGGAATGTGTATGTGCAAAACAATATTGATGGACAAGAGTAACTTACCCAACAAACAGTGATATGACTAAATCACACTTGGGTAAATAGTAACATTGCTAAATCTTTTGATCCCTCAGAATAATGTTTATTGGATATATGATCATCAAAGGCTTTTCTTATTTCACACCTTGAAGTGTGCCCTTTCTAGCAACTATATATTAGTATCTTCTGTGGCAGAATTAGTTAATACACAGCTCTATAGAGTTTGGAGCATGACAGGCAGGGAGTTGAATCTGGTAATGTATGCCTGACAGACAGGTGTGGCTCAGCCAGTGGATGGTGCAAACATCGGATTGGTTGTGCTGCATCCTGATCTGAATCGAAATTGCTTATCATCCATCTTACATTGTACTACTCTGTGTATTCGTTTATCAATCACCCTTACCAGAATGTAACAGGAGTTTGATATCTCTGTATTGCCCACAGTTGTGAATGTCTCCTTTGTTCTTGTACACTGGCACTAGTGTGCTTGTTCTTCAGTCATCTGGATTATGCATATTTCTGCATACTGCTATGAATACCCTCTGGTGCCATTTTTCCCATAATCTTCCCAATATCTTGATCATATCTGCTGGGACCTCATCTGAGCCTGCTGCTTTGCCATGACTTCATTTTCCTAAGTGTTGTTCTTAATTATTATAGGGTGGGCTCCTCTTCTTTCATCATAGGCTGTGTCTAGGCAGTACATCTTCTGTAGTGTTTTCTTCATTCAGAAACTGCTGGAGGTACTCATTCCATGAGCCTTTGATGTCCTGTGGATTCATGAGCAGGTTGTTCAAGCATCTGTTATGAATGATGTCTGATGACTATCTTCTTTATCATTCTGTCTTTGCCTTGCAACCTGAGTTTCTTCATGCCATCTACTGAGTCACTTTCCAGAAGCAGGTAGAGTGCCTCTGATGCTTTGTTCTTTGCTACTGTAACTGCAGTCTTAGCCTGTTTGTTAGCCAACCTGTATTCTTTCTCTGCCTAGTCCAGCTCTTCTGTCTCCCACTTTTTTCTGCACTCCTCCTTTCTTTTGATGACTTCCTGGACTTCTGCATTCCATCACCAGTTTTCCTTATGTGCCTTATTTCCATACTTCACTCAGCCACATATGTATTGTATAGTCCCCACACATGCTGTTTTGAGCTGCTGCCATTCTTCTTCAACTTCACCTATTTCCTCATCCTCCTGAGCTGCTAGAGCCCTGAGTATTTCCTGAACTCCTGTGCTTGCTCTCCAGTCAACTTCCAGATCTTCAGTCTAGTCTCTGTTGACCTTAGATCCTTCTTTGACCACCACTTGCAACTAACTGTGGCAACTAGTAGTTTATGCTGTGAGCCAGTGCCATCACTGATTCTACTCCAATGCCCTTTCCTTCCTAGAAGGAAGTCTACCCGAGTTGCAAGTTGGTCACTCTTGTATGTGATCTTGTGACCATCTTTCTTGCTGAGCCATGTGTTAGCTACCATCAAGATGTTTGTCAAACAGAATTCTAGAATGGCCTCTCCTTTATTTTTATTGCTGCACCAATATGAACCTAGGCAGTCCTCTTATCCAACTTTGTCAATCTGTCGTGATATGTTCATTTAGGTCCCCCATTATCAACACCAACTCAAGTTGCCCTGATTTATCTATTAGGTCCTACAACTGCTGTCTGAATATACATGTTTTCTCACTATCACAACCTTGCAGTGGAGCATAAGCTGAGATTATGAATATAGCCATATCCTTACACTAAAGTCTGATTACCATGAGTCTGTCACTAATTCGGCTGACATCTGTCACTGTTTTCTATAGCTTCTCCCTCACCACAATTCCAGCACCATTTCTAGTCCGTCCTCTTCTTGAGTAGTAGACTCTGGATCCCAAGCCAAGTGGCTTTACTGTACAGCCTCCTCTTTACCATCATACCATCCACTTCTAAGCTGCCTCATGTAAGTGAACCTATTCAGTGTAGCAATCATGTTTGGCATGTTGACTGGTTTTACATGCAGCTTTTGCTCAACATAACTATCCCAGGTAACCCAAGGTGGGCAACTGGACACCTTCTGGCCAGTAGCTTATTAGCCCAGGGCTGCTTGACTTTATGGTAGGCACACATTGGTCAATAGGAGGCATACACTCATCCCACTGTTAGCATGGGTCCCTGGCACAGGACAGAGTAGGCAGGTCCTCAACCCATTTATCCCTAGCAAATACCCATGTCCGTTTGGCTCAGCTAGAGCCACAATATACACCTTTGAGTGGTCAGCTCTGACATGGAGCACAATCTGTGGTCCACGTTCTCCTGTCTTCAGGATACTGCATGTCATAGTTGATGCCTAAAGCAGTTGGTCTACACACTCTGCCCCCATTAGTTACCATCTACAAACTGAGTTGCTGCCCACAACTCCATTCTTGGCTGAGTTTGAGGTGGAAACACCCAGCATGTTTTTAGGAGGTGGGAGGAACCCCAGAGATAGAGGGAGAGAACATGCAAACTCCACATGGGCATTGTCCAGAGGTCAGAAACTAACTTTTTACCTTCTGCATGGGAGGCAAGGACCTTGACGATTATGGCAGCTTGCTGAGAAACATCAATCATGTGCATGCAAATTATTTCCCTTGATTACTCTCAAAGCACACATTACAACGGCAGTGTAATTCTATACATCTGTATCATGGGTTTAGCTATGCATGGTCAATGTACACCAAAGAGTAATTTTTTAAAGCATGTTCAGAAAATGAATAGTGGAAACATAGTGCCGGTTAGCTAGGGTTAAATTATTCCCAGCTCCACTAAGTCTCCTCTTCAGTTTTTCCCTTAAAACTAGTCTAACTCTCAACCTAAGCACTCAAAAAGCATCCTACAGCCCAGCACTTGCTCAGACCTAATAGCAAGCACTAATATACCCTGACACTTGATTGCCCAGCAGGGCAAGGCTCTTTATTTACCCCTCACCAACCAAGCGACTAAGCAGCTCACCTTACTATTCAGGCATGACCAAAGGGCAATTTCAGGTGAATTCTCCAGTCCAGCTGGTGAATCTGGGTATCCTAAGGCAATGATACAATTGCCTCATGTACACAGACAACCCTCTTCTCCTACCACAAAACACTAACATATGCGAGAGATGCAATTATACAGCCAAACTGGAGGCTAAGCTGTCTCCACCCAAGACTGGAACAGACAGTCAAGAGGTGAAGGTTAACACTTGCACCACACCTCCAGCTACACATAGACCTACTAAACCAGCACTGGCAATAAATACACATAAATACACAAAAATCATACTTGGAGGCACTAAATAAAAACCTGCAAAAGAATCAGAGACCTCCAAAGCAGACACCCAAACAACTTGCACCTCCCGACACAAACCAGACAACACATAAAACACAAAATCAGTGTGCTGCACAATCACAGCCCTTAAGGTGAAATAACATACCTAACACACTAGTAATAGGTGACTCTATAGTCAGGCACACTGACGTCCCACTCACTAGGTTGGACAAGCAGAAGGTTACTGTTAGTTGCCTGTCGGGAGCCAGAATCCACCACATAACACAAACACTCAGGTCACTCCAGAACAAGTACAAATATGACTCTGTCATTGTTCATGTTGGTGTGAATGACCTGAGGCATACCTCCCTGGACTACATAAAAAGAGCCATTGAAGATCTATCTGATCATGTAGCCCAGGCTGGTATGACCCTGACCCTGAGTAGCATCCTGCCCTCACCAAGAATGATACCTCAGTATAAAGAAAAAATGATCAGTTTCAACAATTGGCTAAGCTTCTGGTGTCATTCAAAGGGGATCCAGTGATGTCAGCCTGGGACAACATGCTCAACAAGCCGCATAGCTTCACAAGAGATGCCTTGCACCTGTCACCCCTAGGCTTTCGAATACTGGCCAAGGCTCTTGCTGCCCCCATAGTGCCCTTTTTAGGCAAGGCTCAAAAGTCAAACCCACCTCTGTAAACAGCACAATTAACAAAAAACTGAGAGTTATGCTACTCAATGCCAGGAGTTTAAATCTCAAAATGCACTCACTCGAAGCACTCCTCAGTATGGAGAACATCAACATTTGTGCAGTAACTGAAATCTGGTTCAAGGCTCCAGTGAACACACCAGCACTACCGGGCTACAACTCGTACCACACATTTCGGCCACAGAACACAGACCGAAACACAAAAGAAGGGGGTGTATCCATATTCATCAAGGATACCTACACCTCCAGGTTAGTGACGTAGCATGATACCTCTGAGATCATCTGTGTGCAACTAACATCGGGCAAATCTGCAATGCAAATTGTGGCCTGCTACAGATCACCCTCCATGACCCAGGACCACCACTCCACCTTTCTGGAGACACTGGAAAACATGAAGGTCCTACCAAACACCCTGATATTGGGTGATTTCAATTACCCTACCATTAACTGGGGAAACTACTCAAGTACAAACTCCCAGGCCCAGTGTTTCCTGGAATTCATGAACTCAAACACCCTGGATCAGCTGGTAAACTCCCCTACCAGATGTAAAAACATATTGGACCTGGTCATCACAAACATGGGCAACAGGTGTTCCACACCAGAGGTCAACCTATCAATGGTTAGATCAGACCATAAACTAATCACCTTGGATGTCCACACCCCACCACCACCCCCAACTAAGGAAACCACAGTAAAACACTTTTCTGAAGCAAACTTCAGCTTACTTAAGACAGAGGCAGTACGTTTCACAGCCCCCATGCTAAAGGATAATGCTGCCCAAGATGCAGAAACCTTTACAAATGCACTCTATGAGCACCTACAAGGATGCATGGATCATGCCATCCCTAGCAGAATCAAGACTCACTCCTCTAAGAGAAGGAAACCAGTCTGGTGGACCCCTGCCATAAACAGGCTATACAGTAGAAGGAGGAAACTAGTTCAGAAAAAAAGCAAATCCCAAGAAGGAAAGACATCCCTGATCAGTATCAGTAAGAAGCTAAGGTCCCTCATAAAATCATCCAAAGCTAACTTCGAAAGAAAAATAGCCAAGGATTCAAAAGATAACCACAAAGCTTTCTTTAGCTATGTTAAAAACCTAAGTGGCAACTCATAGATATGCACTGAACTAGTGCAAAATAGCACAAAATATACTGAACCTACTCATATTGCCAACATTCTGGCAGATAGATTCAGTGCAAATTTCACCCCCTCTCACCCCCAAAAGGGCCCACAACAATACCGGAAAAGTGTAGTGTCTCAGAAATTACAGATGCCCAGGTGAAAATAGCCCTTTTAAAAGCCAAAAATACAGCATCAATGGGGCCGGATGGTGTCCCAGGCTGTCTTGCATGAACTACAGAACAAACTAACCCCTCCACCTACACACTCTGTTTAATCTCAGCCTCTCCACAGGCTACATGCCCATAGAATGACACACAGCAACGGTTATTCCACACCACAAAGGAGAGGCCACAACTGACCCTAGTAACTATCACCTCATAAGCATGACTAGCCTGGTCTGCAAGGCTATGGAGCGCATCATCATGGAACACATTAACAAAGACATTGGAAACCTCCAAACACTTGACCCGACCCAGTTCGGCTTTGTTAAGGGCAGATCATGCCTAATAAACCTGGTTGACTTCTTTGAGACAGTCACCAAGGCCATAGATGAGGGAAAGGTTGTTCACACAGCCTACCTTGACCTCGCCAAGGCTTTCAACACCATTCCTAACTCGGGTATTACGGAAAAAACTCACCAGCCTGAACATAAACCCCTACGTCATGAGATGGGTTGCCAACTGGCTTACAGACAGAACTCACACGGTAAGACTAGTGGGCTGCAGGTCCGACTCTAAACCAGTCACAAGTGGTGTCTTGCAAGGTTCGGTCCTGGGACCCCTACTGTTCAGCATATACTTCTCAGAAGTACAGGCAAACACAAGAGTACTATGGCTAACCACGTTCACCAATAACTGCAAACTGGGAGCCATAATTGACTTTCCTGCTGACACGGACATCCTCCAAAAGGGCCTTACTGGGACGGACACCTGGTGTCAAAGTCAGATAGTAATCTCTCCTTTGACAATCATATTGACAAAGTATTTAGGAAATCCTTCTATGTGGCCCATCTAATTACTAAAGGGTTTGCATCTAGAAATAAAGAGGGTATAGTGCCCCTCTACTCATCACTCATCAGACCCATCATAGAGTACAATGCCCCATTTGGGATCTACCTCACAAGACACTTCCAACAGTTGGAGAGACCACAAAAGTACTTCACCAAGAGGATTACTGGCCTCAAACATATGTTCTGTGCAGCCCGACTGAAAAAACTCCGGCTGTACTCAGTGGCACATCACTTACTCAGAGGTGATCTCTGCCTGACTTACAAAGCCATGTCCAACTCAGGATTGATGGACATGCTCCACCTAAAGAAATCCAAATCACTGCAAGCCACACGCTCTAATGAACTAAACCTCACCACAACAATAAATAGAACATGCTGGAGGGATAGATTCCTGTCACAGAGACTCCCCATGCTTTGGAACAAAATTCCAAACTACATTAGGCAGAGCCCCTCACTAACACTCTTCAAGAGAAACCTTGACGAGTGGATGGGTAACAGAAAATACACCCCTGGGATCACTTCATTGGCTCTGCTTGACAGAGGATCAGTTAATTAACCAATGGGGCAGTGAAAGCCGACACACTCTGGCTAGGCTTATAAATGCCCTTGAGCAGATAGCCTAGTACCTACCTATGAACCTATGAATAGATAGTTTTAATAACTGCCTGAACTATTGTATAATTACATCCCTATAAACAACACCGGTTTACCTCTAAAATGCCTTTTTATAGTTACACTTGGCAACAACTGAAGATAAAAGTCTCTTTCTGAAGTGCATAGGTCATCAGTTTGAGAGATGAGTATATATTTCTTTTTAAGACAGGTGAGTGGTGAGGACAACACCATAAGTATGGGTACAATTTACTAATTTCTGAATACACACCTGATGTGCACTGCCTGCGATATCACTAAATGTATCTTCTTTCTTTGCTGTTACCTTACCTCTCCACTTTAACAACTTTTACATGTGTCACATTTACTCCCTTTGTTGCACTGTAGCTGTGTCCCTATCACCTCTTCTTGACATTTCATTTTTATAATGTAGATTTGTCCTTGAGTGGACAGGATTACTTCAATAGTTATCAATAAGTAATATTACTGGTGTTTGTTCAGTTATCTTTTTATATAAAACTACATGTTTTTGTTAAATTCTCCCACCTCTTAATTACATACTTCAAGTTGCCCTTGCCTTGTATTGTGCCATCCACATATGCTTGCTTACTGAGGTTGAGCTTATTTACAAACTGTTGTTTATACTGCATGCTCAAGCCTAGCTGCACATCAGTGAGGATGTTAGCAGGTGTTCTGGCCACGAACAGCTGCTGCTCGATGTGAAGGGTCGCTTAGTGGCTTGCATATTCGGTGCGCAGTGTTGCTCGTCACATTAACACGAACAAACCTGCAGGCTTAGTGAAACATGTGCATGCTTATTAATGAATCCCTGACAGCATGTACTAAAGCAATGAAAGTGTTTCTAACTTTAGTGTTGACAGTCACTATGAAAGTTATAAGTACAAAATGGAAAAACAAAGACAAACCATCAATAAAAGAGATGAAAAAAATGCCTGAAAGAGATTAAAACATGGAAATAAAAACTCTTAAACCTCAGAAACAGAAGTTCATAGTAAATATTAAATGATCTGTGTGGGATTCCAAAATGGAAATTGAGCTTGAAATGGACATTGACATGAAACAAACCATCTAAGATGTCTGTTTAACAATGTAGGCTGCAATAGAAGGTGAGAAGTCACTGGTCTAGATGTTAAGATTTGTAATATGGTGAAAATAAAACAATATAATCACTAATTAATTCCTGATATCAAACTCCGGTTTACCAGCCACAACAGACTGAAATTACAACACATGGCTTGTATTAAAATTGTCTGTCATTATGAATCTTGGCACTTTTTTGTGTTGCACATACATTTAAAGCTACCCTAGGCAGCTCTTGTAACCGAATGCCTTGAATGTTTTTTCACAGGTCCACTATCCTTTTAAAGTAATAGGTTCTAATGTGTTTCAACCACTCATCACTGCAAAATATGTGCATTTAATGTATAACACCTAGGTTCGGATTTATGAATGGCGATGCTAAGTCACCTATTGTGTATGCAGCGTAGTGTACTGCTCACACAATAGCGTGCTATTTGTTATTCATCAATTGGCTCTACACTTACTGTAGAGCCCCAAAACAAGGTTAAATGTCAGAATATGTGAATGAAAGCATAAGTAGCTGAATTACATATTAATTAACCAGTCCAACATGGTGGTGCTATTCAGGAGCCTATAAAGCAAGTATGTAGATTCAGTATAGCCACTTGCCCTGAAATCCCAAACTATTTAGATTACAGCCATGATAAGGAAAATAAATGTTAGTTGTTGCTGCTGCCATAATCAACCTGTATATGCAGCAGGCTTTAATTCAAGGTGTTGTTGCTGCTGCCAGAACTCAACCAAGAAGAAGAAAGGTGATTAAACCGTGTTTGACTTTACATACACTGCATAACACAGAAATTGCAGCGTGATACTGGGTGGACAGGAAAGGAAATATGCAACCTCTGCCGTCCTTACCTGAGGCTCCAAGAAAATTGTGAAGAACCCATCCCAGTAGAAACAAAGGTATGTATAGTTTTACATATGCTAGCTAGAGCTACTTTCTGGAGACCCACAAGGGATATATTAGGGGTGTCACAGACCTCGGCTTCCAGAATAGTACATCAGTTTCTAAATGCAATGCTACAACAAGCAAGGGAGCAAATCTGTTTTCCATGCACACTAGAGGAGAGAGCAAGAACCATGCAGGAATTTTATCCAATAGCACTGTCCTAAAGTTTTGGGGGCCACAGACTGTACACACATAGAAATAACCCCCCCCCCCCAGGTGAGCAGGGAAGGAGTTACATTAATAGAAAAGATATTGCTCTATAAACTGTCTGGTTGTCTGTAATGCTCAAGGGATCATCTGCAATGTCTGTTCAGGTAACATTGGCAGTTTTCATGACTCACATATGGCATACCTGTGAGCTGCATACAAGGTTTGCTAGGTGTGACTTTCTATAAGGGCATCTAGTGGGGGATGCAATTATACACTAGAAACACGGCTCATGACTCTCATGAGAAACCCACACAACACCACAGAGCAAGGCTACAATGATGTCCTCACTCAAACTAGAACATATTTTTGGCTTGCTCAAATCAAGGTTCCTGTGTTTAGACACATCAGGAGGTTCCCTACAGTATGATCCAGCAACCTCTGCCAAAATACTCTCAGCCTGTTCCATATTGCACAATATCATTCTTAGGAAAGAGCTTAAACAAAGACAAGTAGGGGTGGGGCCACAGTTCCCAGTAACACAGACAGGACTAGCAGCTCCAGCAAATATAGATGAGTCTGAGGGAGAACCACCAGCCGCAGATGCTACCAGGAGACATAGGCATGCACAGTATGCCATGGTCCTAACTAAGCTGCAAAGAATAACTCACACACTGACTACCTAAGTGAAAAACTAAGAGTCTAAGCACATACAAATATGAAAACTGATGCCTGCAAAACTGTACAACCTTTACTTAACCATGTAATGGTTGTATTCTGTAAGTATCAGACAGAGATAACCCCAAGGACATACCTTGTTTCTGCAGTGTTAACAAGGTAAGTCTGGAACCTGTATAGAAAAAAGACAATAGTGTTATATAACTGATTACTGTCATATGAAAATTCACCTCTGGCCCTAAGGTGGAACATGCCCCAGGTGTACAGTAATGTCAATAATAGCTTATGACCAATGTTTGCAATATACAGCTATGGATTTTGCCCAGTACTGTGCATCAAGCATTTCAGATGACTACTGTATATAAACCAGTGAGCAGGTAAATGATAGCATGACTTGCACAAATATACCAATAAGCAGTACTTAATTATCTGCTTTGACTGCATTACTAAGAATACTACCAGAAATACAGTGAGGGTCAACAATTATACAAGCAATCATTCACACCTGATTATGAACGATGATTAAAAAATTTATACTGCAATACATTTACATTAAAGGAAGGTTCTGAGTAAACAAGCACTAGCAATCAACTCCGTGCATCAGACATTTATGCAAACCAAAGTGACAAAAATGTGCAAAGGGAAGGGCATAGTTATTATCACTTGCACATGGAGGGCATAGTTATTATCACTTGCACATGGTAGGGGGGACAGGAGGAAAAGCCTGACAACAAAGAAGTGAGTGTAAAACAAAACTCTATTCCTTAAGTATCTAATTTGCAGGGCCAGTAGCAAGATATGTATAGCAATCAACAGTACTGCTTAGATAAGTAGCGTGTGTGTGTTGATATGGGCAATCATTTGTTAAATGTGTGTGTTTGCATGAACACAATCAAACAGTGTGCTAGCACTATGTTGTGGCATCTCAGACAGGTGTGAGATGTGTATAGTAGACTAGTCAGTTCAGTGTCACATCCCCAGCCATGAGAACTACCTCTTCTAGGAATTGCACTGCTAATTTCATGGTCCTGGCTAGAATTTGGTGTGCTACCTGAATGTGTGTGATGTCTACTGGAAGAGCTGTTATCACGACTACATCCTGGACCAAGGGGCCTACTACATCTGGATATAGACACTCCATGAGCAGGTGAAGTAGTGCCACTACATCTGCAAGTTCTTGCACAGACACGTCGGCTAATACCGGATGATGTAGCAGCTCATCAGCGACATGCATGCCAACTCTCCTCCAGTGGAATTCCATTACAGACATTGCCATATCCAGTGTATCATTCATCCTGTCTATGGAGTCACCCACATGCTTTAGGCAGTTTCACATGTCAGAATGAACATTTAGTACTCACACTATCTCTTCTGAGGCCTTTGTGGAACGTGCCTGTATGATGCCCCAACACATACATCATACTACACATATCTACTGACATACCAACATCAGGAAGAGGATGGACAGAAGGCCTCCTCTGTGCATCTCTAACAACCTGCCTGTGTGGTACCTCATCCTCTTGATGGCTACAGGAAGAAGTGATCAGTTCTGCAACTGGAGTAACCACACTACCCTGATCAACTGTCTCACCCTCAACCTGTCCTATATTTGAAGTCTCTGAATCATGAGTGTGTGTAGGCATACTGACTGTGTCTGAAATAGGACCAGGAGATGGAGGCACAACCTCAATGTCAGACTGACCCTTTGTGTCCCAAGTCTGTGCCTCTTTATCACCACCATCATCATCAGAGGCTACCAATACTCTGACATCAGGTAGTAGGAGTTCCACTGTACCACTGTCAGGATCACCTATGATAACAAATAACATGACAAAGAGAGAAATAGAATAAATAATGATAAAACCTATGTTATACGAAATGTATATTAAAAATTAAGAGATGTTAATGCAATGAAAACAAATACATTTCAGTAACATATATGTCTACCTTTTGTACATTAGAATATATATATATAGGTGTGCTTACCATATGCAGGTGGTTGTGCAAAAAGAGAATGAGATGTTCCTAGATATAAGAATGGGAGATGAAACACAGATGATAAGCATCACAAACCAAATGACACAATAAACAGAAAACAAGTCCCTTTTTGCAGAATAAGACAAATCTCATACAGAAATTTACTCCCCAGTTGACTCCACCTCCCACCCTTCTTCAATGTCTCTTCTAGCGCACCCTTCTCTCTCTCTCTCTGTCTGTATATATGTATGTGTGTGTGTGTATATATATATATATCTATATATATATATATATAATGACAATTATTTAATTATATTGCATGCCTGGAAGTTCTGCAGTAGGCACACTTGGGTTGTCTTCCACGTCAACCCCAACATCAATGATTCTGTGTGAATCCTGTGTTGACAGACATCAATCATGCACCATACATTCATGGGCAACTGCAGCTGCCTGACATCTGTCTGTTTTGATCATATCACTGACCCTAGGTCTTGTTTTAAAATATGTACATTCATGGCCTCTGACTGCATTAACATTGTTGACCACCTGCTCACAGATATGCCCAGATATGGTCAGAGAGGACTTGTCACTCTGCTTCTCTCAAAGAATAATGACCCACAGTAATGTAGAGCCTGACTGATCATGTCATTGTCAGCAATACTGTATGGTGGATTACAGGGTGCAGATGTCTTGGGTGCCATAGCCCTGTATGAGAGAAAAAAGGAAAAAAAATACTTAAGCAAACCAAAAATGATTGTTAACAAAATAAAAAATATATGTGAATGTATCCATCCATCATACAGAACATAAAAGTAAGGTTGCATATGAGTACAAACAACTTAATGTAGATTCACCCCCGCAACCACCAAACAAAGAAATTAATTTATAAAATATTGCTATCAGGACAAATATTTCTGTAACTCTGTAGTACATTGCCATATTAACAAAAATAATCTACACATTTCAAGCAAAAGTGGATAACAATTTTGATGATATCCACTTTCATGGAGGACAGCCAGGTACACATCACAGGCTTAATACAATTTTATGTGCTAATAATGCAAAAACTCATGGCCTTGCTAATAAGTAATACAACAGTCTTATGCATAGAGTGGACAGCTTCCTAGAATAAACTTTCCATTAAATGTCAGATAGCATTATTTAGAACCATTTTAATGGTCAAAAAATAACTCTTATACATGGTTATGACAACAGCTAGTGAGAATAATGCAGACAGTAAAACAGTTGCATTGTGAAGTGAAATCCATCAGTAAGGTTAAAATTCATCAGGTTGTAAAAACAAGCAACCTACCTTTGCAGCAAGTCAGTTGTTAAAGTATAGACAAGTTTTTAAAGCAAATAGTAGTATTGAGCTCTGGGCGGCCACAGTGCTGAAGCAGTTAGCATTGTCGCCTCACAGCAAGAGGTTCCCTGGTTCAATCCTTGGCTGGGGTACCTTCTGTGCGGAGTCTGCATGTCCTCCCTGTGGTCACGTGGGTTTCCTCCAGGTGCTCCGTTTTCCTCCCACATCCCAAAGACATGCTGTAGGTGGATTGGACTCTCTAAATTGGCCCTAGGTGTGAGAGTGTGTGTGTGTGTGTGTGTGTGTGTGTGTGTGTGTGTGTGTGTGTGTGTGTGTGTGTCTTCTGTGGAAGGTTGGGTGCCAGGCTGGCAACTCAACACCATAAAACTCCACTGCCAATCAAGAGCGGACAGGTGATCCGCTGTGGTGACCCCTAACCGGGAAAGGCTGAATGTAGAAGAAGAAGTAGTATTGAGCTCTCTGGATCCAAACAGTCTCCCCTATTATTATAATACAAGTTATTTACCTACACCATTACCTTAATATAGTGCAGATTCAGACTGCTCGGCACTGTGAGTATGCAAATGAGGTGTGGATTCATTAGCAATCATGAATTCCACAATCTAAGTGCAGGCTAGATAAGCATGGTGTAAGGATCTACATGATTGTAGGCACATGCCCTAGCAGTGCACGGATGAGCATTCATAAGCTTTACCTGCTAAGGGGTTGCAAGTGTGAAAAATTAATCTGACTGCAGGAACAATCAGGGTTTAACAGTCAGTCCCCTTTGAAGTACACTTACCAAGGGTGTGAGAGAGAGAAGGGACTTACAAGAAAGTGTGTGAGTACATGGACTGACTTAGAAGGGCAGCATTCCTAACAATTGTTTATAACCACACGTTGTGCTTCTGAGTAAATTATGCCTGCAGTTCTAACAAAGTACATTACTCAATAAAACATACATCAATGGCAAGGCAATTCACATAGCAGTCTTGTTAGAGAAGCATAGATAAGGGAATAATACTCACAAAATAAAGAGGAGAAAAAAGCTGCAGGGTAGTACAATTTTTATTTTATATTGTGTAAGGAAAGATTATCTTAATGTTTGCCAATATCACAGGCATCCATACGTCTAACTGCAAACTGCACAGGTCAACTATCAGAACGTGGTTCTGTTGCACGTGTAATGTCAATTGACATGTAATGTGAACTGATGCTATGTCACATCTTGAGTCTACGTAACCTACTTTTATTCTTCACAATATATGTGTGTGTCTGTGGCACATACTGACAATAATCTCAAATGTGTGTTGTGAATGCCATGGTGTCCATGGGTTTAAATTCAGAGAGGGTGCAGTTTATATGAACATAAGCATGTTAAGGAGTATTTGTTCATATTGCAAGACAATAAAATTGAACAAACATCAGAACTGTACATTTTTCTCTATTTAAGTAAAATTTTATTTTTCATTCATAGATTATTACTAGGCTAACTGTCCTCATGGACCATTTTTAAGCCTAGCCAATTACCCCCTGTGAGAATCAAACCCTGCATCTTGTGCTTCTAAGGTAATCACATTAACCATCACACCACCCTCCCACATCATTTGTACACCATTTGGCATTGCACACTTATGGCTGGCAGTGGCCCATAGCACTGAACAACAGTTTGCTTTCCATGAAAAAAAGTTAACATTTTAATTTCAGATTCAATTTGTAGAGAAAAGATTGGTGCCATTGCATGGCAGTCAGCACTCTGGATAGTACTTAGCAAATAAAATGTACCTGTCAGGTAACTTTCTCTGTATCACAATATGTAAATTAAGTGAGTTTAGAGAAATAAGACAGGTAATGCAAGGTACTAATCCAATTCACTAATAATTTTAGAGAGGGAGGTCTGAATACATATTTTTAGTTTTATATTTATTTTGTGATAAATTGTGTTGTTACTTAAAACTCAACTATTCTCAAAATTGCTAACAACATGTGAGCTCTCTGTCCATTTTCACAATATTTGGCATTAACTACAGTTCTGATAATTTGTGGTAGAAATTCAATTTCTGATGTGGCAAAGCAGATGTGAGCCTAGCCAATTACCCCCTGTAATGCAATTTTTTTCTTTCAGCTTTTGTCTCTCTGTCATTTTATTTCTTTTAATAATGCTTTTTGCATTTGTGCTCTGCTTCACAGCATGAAAACATGGTTAACTTCCTAAGAAAAAAGTGAAACATTTAATTTCAGCTGCCTTCAGTAGTGAAAACAAGCCTGGCACTGCTGCACGGTAGCCAACACTCTGGATAGTAATCAGTGAAGAAAATGCAGTCAGGTAACTTTCCCTGTCACACAAGGTATAAGTGAAGTGTGCTTAGAGAAAGAGGACAGGTGATGCAGAGTTTGTATCTAGTTCACAGATACTTTTACAAAGGGGGTCAGAATGCCTTTTGCCACAATATTCTGATTAGGCATGTAACATTACATACAAATGAGTATCATAACTATATCTATTGCAACAAAGGTATCATTAAAGCTTGCTTCTTCTGGCTTTTCCCAGTTAGGGGTCACCACAGCAGATCACCTGTCAGCTCATGATTGGCAATGGAGGTTTACAGTGCCGAGTTGCCAGCCCCCTGCCCAACCTTCCACAGAAGGCACACACATGCATGCATGCACTCATGCCTAGGGTCAATTTAGAATGTCCAATCCACCTACAGCATGTCTTTGGGGAAGTGGGAGGAAACTGGAGCAAACCCACACAACCACAGGGAGGACATGCAGACTCCACACAGAAGGCACCCCAGCCAAGAATCGAACTGGAAAACCTCTTACTGTGAGGTAGCAATGCTAACCGCTACACCACCGTGGCCACCCATCATTAAAGCTTGCTATAGCAGCCCAATATAATCTGTGTAATCTATGTTAAACATGACAATGACATTTCATGTAGAATGCACATGCATAGGTATAATGTCCACAATGTTTTTGCTTTAATTCTTATGAGTTATAATGTATATAATTATGTGTTTATAATACTGTCTTCTGAAGTATGTTTGTAACCTAAACCACCATATATTACTCAAGTTATGCAACTGCATGCACCTGGAATGCACTTACAATCACAAATACTGCCCTTTACATAAAAATACAGTCCCATGACATACTGGCATTTCTAAAGTATACTTCCAGTCATTGTTACATTAGTATACTTTTAATTCCATGTTAAAAAGTACGTTTTCTAATTACAATGTTAAAAAGTAAGTTATGCTATGATACTGACAGTTAATAAGCAAAGTTGAATATTTTATTCCTTTTTCCTCATGGGTTCGATTCCCAGTTAATACTACTCAATCTTACTACTCTGTAACTCCCAGCAGGCCAATATGTCACAAGGCATATCATTTGTCCTCATGGGTTTGATTTCCAGTTGATACTACTCAATCTTACTATTCTGTAACTCCCAGCAGGCCAATATGTCACAAGGCATACCATTTTGTTCAAGCCAGCCATGATTATAACAAACACCATAAAGCCTTTCAGTATTTAATATTGGAACACATGTCAATAGTTTGAGCACCACACATGACCACGTTTCACTATGTCACACCTTCTCTGCTTTTTGATGTAATCAATGCCAATCTGTCTGCCAAGCCGTTGCTGTGCTTACAATTGTCCAAATACCATTGTCAAGGCTGTGTGCCTTTGCACACAAGCTGTCCTACATTAGATTTGAATTGACTGCCAATTCAGACATATTTCTAGCTTGACTGCTATAGACATAGCTGGTGACAGTAGGGATGATGTTTCATTTACAGCACAAAGTTGGGGTGTTGAGGCATCCAGGATATTTGTAGCACTCCTTGTGAAGTGCTACAGCTGGAGGCTCCTGCAGTGGGATTATACCCAGTCTCAGTATAAGGTTAAAGCTTGAAATAGCATGGCCAAGGTTGTCTCCAGTGCAGCTGGCACCCCATAGTCTAGGGAGCAATATCATCACCACTACAGTGACATGAAGAAGCACAGGCAGAACCTCCTGAACCAATGGGAGGATGAATTTAAGACTGAAAACACCCCTCATTTCTGTAAGTATACTGACCCATCACCTGTGTATGATATGGCATTAAATATCCAGCCAATGCAGTATTATTCATTATACTTTCAAATATCTATTTTTTTCTTTTCTCTACTGTACAGCTGCAGCAGAAAACTATGAGACACATTAAGGGAGACTAACCTCAGAGAGGCACAAGGTAAGTATGCATCATGTCTGAATGCAAGGCAGAGAAGTATTTTCATCCCAATACTATATGCCATCTTGAGCAGACATACCTTTACTTTGATATCAGTCAAACACACCTGCTCTAATAGCTCTTGGTGATTGAATTAGACAATGAGTGCATCAGCTTAATTGTGTATGGGCTCAATACCCAGAAATGTACATTAGATTTTTTCCTCAGGATAGTATTTATAAGATAGTAACTTCAATACTGCCTGACATTAACAATTAAATGTTGGAAAATGCAGTTATTAGCTTTTTAAGCAAGTATCTGATAAGGCATAATGAAATATATGATTCTGTTACTCCTATCATACCATTGGGATTGATTTTCTAACACATTAATGACTTCCCATCATATCTCATTGTGGCTAATGTGTACTCATGTATTTAGCATATTGTTTTAATGTATTGAAATAATAAACTAATATGACATGCCATTGATCTAATTCTCTCTGTTTTGTCTCTCCCTACCCTATCTCTCTCTATTTTTCTGGTTATTCATATATCTATATATTTTTGGATACATTGTTGCTGCAACCCAAATGACCATCAGCAAAGGGAACTAGACAAACCACTGCAGTTTTGCCTGCTATATCTCCACAGGTGACTGTGGCAGTACATCCACAGGCAATACATACAGACAGCACATCTGGATCACAGCCTATCAGTGTTACCACCACAACTCCTGCCCTATCTGTGTCAGGTAGGTCTGCCCCGACTGCTGATGGTTTGGTACCCTCCAGGAGCAGTAGTACAGGAGGTAGCGATTTTATCACCCATCAGGAGCTGACGGCTGGTGGAGGGCATAATAGAGAGGGGCCTCAGCATCCAAATCATCAGGATTGAAAAGGTCCCACATCGTATTGCCAAAATGATGCCAAGTCTGACACTACCCAGGCAACTGACACAGGAGACAGTGATGACAGTTTTGAAGGTGCAGACTAGATTCTCACTGTTCTCAAGCTGGCTGTGGATGTATCTCTGAGGTCCTCTATCTATCTCTTCTGTCCATCACCATCAATGTCTGTCTTGTACGTCCTGTATGTCTGCACCTGCTACTAAACCCTCTCATTCCTAACCATCTTACCCAACATTCCTTTCTCCAAAAGCCAAAGAAAAATGGGCACCTGTCCCACAAAAATATATGCCCCACACATAGCTCTCCATTTTACCTATGTGTCATTTTAACACACTTCATTTTGTCTAGATTGCTATACAACATTATTCTGCAGTTGTCGTCACCCATCCCTGGTCTGATGACTCTCGAAAGTCATGAAATTCTGTGTACAATTCTATATTTATGTTGTAAAGAAATGGATAGCTATATTGCTCTCCCACCACTGTCCTGCAAAATTCCTGTATTCGTTCCCCTTTGTCCTACCCTCTGCTTGCCCCACCCCATTTTTACCACTATTCTATCAACTCTATCAACCCCTTTTTCGCACATTTAATCTGGCCAAAGAATAGAAGCACACACAACACACATGTCCAGAAATGGCCCATCAGAAAGCCTTCACTTGTCCCCAGCATTTGCACGGAGGTTGGCATCATGTACCAATGCTGCATGATGGTGAATGGCATTTAACTTCCTACAGCAGAACCTTAAGATTTAAGTTTAAGCCAGACTAGCAATGTTCACTTTGAGCAAATGTGCTTAAATCCACTGTACTATAGGAATACAGAGAGTAAAGACACCACTTTAAAACAGTTGCTCTAACAGTTCTTAGGCTGCTGGATGCAATGAACTAAAAGTTTCTATGTGGTGTGCTGAGATAATTCCAGTCTGTAGACTGATGTTTTTGCACAGTGTTATGGGTTTGATTGCAACTGTATGTCAAATTATTATTTCATGACATTTTGTATTACTAACATATTTAACTCCAAGCATCTGTATTTAACTCCACTTACATTTCATTAATATATCATTTGAATAGTGCAACAAGAAAGCATTTGCAAAAACATTTCAACCCCAACAGTTAAACTGAGTAAACCACCCCATCCTACTTATGTCTTAATCTTGTTTCTACTCTCCTAACCCTTCTTGCTCTCTATAGCATGCATTTTACTGTACAGTGTGTAACATATTAATTATGAGGAGAAACCTAAGAGTAACACATCACATAGATGGTCCTAAATGTGCTATAACAAAACTCTTGTTATTTCTTTCCATCTCTCTCTATCTTTATTCACCCCTTCTGCCTCAGTAAATTGTCACTGTTCCTTTAATTGTGTGATTTAAACTGTGTGATGTAGGCATTCCTTTGTTGTGTACTGAAGTAATGCTCATCTACAGACTGATGTTTGCATACTTTTAAAGGTTCTAATCCAGGCATTTGCAAACTGTTATTGACTATTTTAAGTAAATTATTTTATGTGTAGCTGTTGTCTACATATTATTTTGGGCCACCATTATCATGCTTCTGTCATAATTTACTTTTTCCCTGCCTCTTGCTCCCCCTACCTATGTCTGGTCCCCCTGCTCTGTCATCAATTTGCCTCCTCAGCAGTTGCACAATGCCTGGTGCAAAGCAGCAGCTGTATCTTAAGGTAAATGGAAGTGCACAGCTCTTAGCAAAATTTTGTGAGTTTTTGCCTTCAGTTGCATTACTTTGGTGTGTTTCACAACTCTGTGCTTAGTTATGTACAGTCAGGCTACTCTTCTCTTGAACAGACTGAAGATGTGCATGTACACCATGTAGGATGTTCCAATTTCAAATATTGTTAGGGAGCATTCAGCACTGGATTATTTAATATGCTTCTGGCTGTAATGTACACCTTATGTAATGTTAAAATTGTCATTATTGTGAAGAAGTTTGATGCCTACATTCTACCTTGGCTCATTGTTTTGTGATAGTTTCTTCAAACCTGTAAAATTAAGGTTGTGAAGTAACAGTTCCTGTGTGGTGTTTTGACATAATTCACATATCTGTAAAATGTTTTTGCCATGGTGTCAAGGGTTAGAATACAGAAATATATGGAAATCATATTTAATGTTTTATTTATATTGGTATTATTTGTGTAACTTTTGTCTACATATTTTAGTAACCCACCATTATCCTGGTTATGTCTCAACCTTGTTTCTACTTTTCAATCCCTGTTTGCTCTGCTCCTTCTTGGAAACACTTGAGTGCACACAGAATGACAGATTACTTATCAGGAAAAAACATAACAGTAACACACCCAAGGATGTTCAAAAATGCCCCATTCAAATATAACATACTTTGCCTGTCTGTATCACTGCCTCCATGTCTTCCTACTTCTATATTATAACTTTTTGTTATTTCATATTTATTTGGCTACTGGATTTAATATACATATAATGGGATTTTACAGTTGTCATGAGTGTAATGAATAGGAATACATGCATTGCCATTTGCTTCAATTTGTTGTCATATTTATACTAAATGAAGCAGAAGTTCCTATGTGGTGTAGTTAGATAATCCTCAGTTGTTGTTCTGGAATACTGACAAGGTTCAAGTCTAGATGTTTGCCAAAGTGTTTTTGAATGTTTTGTATGACTCATTTGGGTGTAAGTGTTGGCTAATATTTTCTTAACACACCATTATCCTGCTGTTGTATTAATGTGTTTGTTTCCTGTTAGGAACACTGTTTTGTGCAAATATTGCCTGAATAATTATGATGATAAAATGAAGAGTAACAACAAAAATATGTGCAGAAATGAATTAATCTCTTTATAGGTCTGTATGTCCATTCTGTCCTCCACTTCCTGCCCCTTCTATATCATCAAATAAACCTCCTTGCTTCAAAACTTTTTCCATTAGCCATGTTTCCACCAGCAATACATGTGTTTCATAATGCACCTGTATAATGCATATCAGGAGTTAAGGACTCAAACTGCCATGACAAATGTGTAAATCATGGCACAATGAATATGACCATAATATACATCTGTTCTGTAATCCATCAGATTCAAACCCAGTTGTATGTGCATACTGCATATTTGTAAGAAGGTTAGCATGGAGCACCATAGAGTACTGTTAATTTCCAGTGTGAGTTCAATACCTCTAGATGCAGTTACACATGCACTGATACTTTACCATCAGTGGTGCAAATGAGCTTGCCAGTGGTGTTTTTGGGAGAGGGGAAAATAAATTACAACAAAAAATTATGTGAGTATGTTGTACAACATCTGTATGTGCTATGGAATTTTGAAACCAAGGTATTTGAATTTTTCAGTGATGTTGACTCAATTTATTCAGTCTGTTAATGTATGCCTGCAGTCCACTGGCTACAATTACAACTTTGGTACAGTGTGTGTAACCTTTTCACACATAATCCATCACTGTTATTCAGAAGTGCACTGTCATATTTAGGAAGTGTTTCTTTGTATTGTCAAAAGACATTGTGCAAGCATGAGCCAAGACAACCAACAGGGACACAATAAATGGTTACTATTTGCATGCAAACATCTTGGGATGAACTGTCATGAATGCTTGCTTGACAATCTACTATTTTATAATTGTGATTGCCATTGACACGCCATACTGTGAAACAGGTACATTTCCCTCACAGTAAAGCAATGTTTATGAATGACAGTATATAGATGTTAGAAGTATGTAATTACATGGGACACGCACAGTGTTGTTATATTGGCCTGTCCATTTATATGCATTTTTCCCAAAACCAGTAATGCACTGTAGCTGATGTTCCAAACAGTGAAGTTTTAATATTCACAAATGAGCATTTTCACATCATTAAAGTCAGACTGTTCCTGTGGTGCTTGTGATTTACACTGTGTTGTCCAGATTGTGTAACTAGTTAGGCAGGTAGTTCAGATCTAACAGTTGTGATATGATACTCTCACCCTTAAGAATCAGACTTTTTGTGTGGTGCTAGTGATTCATACTGTGTTCTCTAAACTGTGGAACTAGTTAGGTTGGCAGTTCAAATCTAACAGCTGTGAACTTGTGTGTGTGGTTCTAGTTATAGGTAAGTAAAACTTCAACAATAGATGTGCTGTATCCACTTCAACTCAGGAGAAAACTTTACTTTGGACAAACTCCCTGTGACTGTAAACACAAATATCTTTTCTGTAACACATTGATGAAGTCATCCTGTCAAAAATGCACTCGCCCCTTAATAGTCAGACTTCTCGTGTGGCACTTACAGTAAATACTGTGTTCTCTAAATTGTGTAAATAAATAAGTAGGATGAGTGTGTTGTTTACACGTCAGGTACATATAGTTTCCTAAATAGACATGCTGTATCTACCCCCACTCAGGGGAAGACCTTAACCCAAGAGAGGACTCCTCCATCTTATCCCACTTTTACCACAAATGTTCTCTATAACACACTGCTGAGGTGATACTTTCATAAGTGCAGTATCTCACTATAAAACCCAGACTTCTCCTGTACTGCTTGTGGCTAATACTGTGTAACTAGATAGGTACAAGGTTCAAACCTCACAGTAGTGAAGTGGTATGTGTGGCTTCAATGCCAGATGCACATAGCTTCCTGAACAGATATACTATATCTACTTCCACTCAGGGAAGAATTTAACCTGTAATAGAACTTTCCCATCCCCTTATCCCACAAATATCTCCTCTGTAACACACTTTTGAGGTTATCCTTTCATAAGTACAGTCTCCCACTATAAAAATCAGATCTCTGCTGTAGCAGTTGCAGCTAATACTGTGCTCTATAGACTGTAGAACTAGATAATATAGCTTCTTGAACAGATGTGCTCTATCTACATCCACTCAGGGGAATAATTAACCTGGGAGAGGACTCCCCCATCTACATTTACCACAAACATGTTCTCTGCTTACAAGGAATATGACTGGTGGATGCATATAAATGGGAACAAGGTGAGGGGTGCCAGTTGACCTAGTCTGCAATGCTGCCTAGCACCCAAACTAACTGCTCACTGAGCAGTGATAGTCCTGGGTGCTAAAATGAGGTAATACTAACTAGCTGAATGCATAAGCGCTGCTCACCATGCAAACATCTTGCCTAGTGATGGCACAGAACAGGGGTAAAGTTCTAAGATGGTTTTATGGAGAAATTTCAATTTTTGGTTTTTGCATATATACATGTTTCAAGTAATATACTCCCTGACAACAAATGGCAAAACATGTCCCTTTCTGATGTTCATGACACAACAACTGTAGGGCTCATTTCTTCTTGCTTATACATGAAGAAGTGGAGAATACAGCAGTACGGTCAGATATCATGTATAAATTCTCTGTATATACATGCCATATTCAATAAATGCAGTCTATGCAAATAACCCCTAATGTATCCACTGTCTTTGCTAAATATTATCTCAGCTTGGCATGTTATCAACATTAATATCACATTTACTCATCTTAGTTACAATGTTGCATTGGACCTTGCTCACATCCTTTGTTAGCATGTCCTTTTTAAGTTACGTGCATGGGTCAAGAACTGTGAACAGGATTAATTATTACTTAAGTATGGAAGTATTTATGTTTAAAATGTTTCTTTGTGACATAATGACATTTGACTGGATTAACTGAGTACATTTTCTCCAGTTACCCCTCCCCTCTTACTTATGTCTGCTCTATTACCATTCAATTCTGTATACATTCTCCTCATTTAACATCTCCTGCATCTTAATTCTTGTAATCAACTTGCCCTCACTTCATAAAAGATGTCTGCATGTGCTCGCATTATAGTTTCGATTACAGGCAAGCGGTTTTGTTTACATTGTGTGCTTGTGAATTCCTGCACCTTTTCATGGCTGCCAACTGTTGCTGGCCACGAAAAAGTGCTTGTAAGCGTGATAAGCAGCATGCATATTCAGTGAGTGCTGTTGCTTATGACACTAATGCCCTTAAATTGTGTAGGCTTCATGAGATTAATGAATCCCTGCGAAAGTATGAAACAGCAAACTGCACTGTCAAAAATGTAAGAGTTTCTACAATATCTCTTCTCGCTCTCCTCCCCTGTCTCTCTTCCTTTCTTAAGCAAGTAGAAGTTCAAGGATTTTAATCTTTTTCATAGCAGAACCCACTAAAAAGCAGGAAGCACTTTAACTGATTTCCTATAAACAGTCCTAAGCCTGTATATATAACCTTGCTAAACTATGGCCTTCAAGTACAACAACATCCATATATCTCACCAGATTTTTTCAGCAAGGGATAACTTCCCTGATTCTACAGCATGTATACTTATTTATGCATTCCAATAATGTACTAAATTCAGCTAAGCCAAAATAACTGGCTTTGCTGTAAAGCCACTTTAAATGAAGATACCATGATATGTCCTTTGCTAAGAACAAAGCCAACTACCATAAATCACAAACAGAAATAGAAACAGGATAACCGTGATGTTGGACAAGTCAGGAAAATTGCCTTCCAGATGTAGTAATGTCAAAGGCAATTCATTATTTATGCAAAGCAAAAATCATGTTTATATTGTGATTTTCATAAAACTGCCTTTCCAAACAACCATATATAATTCTGATACAGCATTACAGCAAAAACAACAGTACTAAAAGTATAAATGGTGCCAGCTCCACTGGCATAGAAGAATAAAACCCTGACTATAACCAGGGAACCTGAGTTTGATTAGTGGCCGATATACCTGTTGGGGCTGGTTTGGGAGAAGATAGGAATGATAAAGCTCAGCCTATTCACCTCTCTTTGGGAGGGGGGGCACACCTTAGGGACATACTTTATGGCTGAATCCATGTGTAGACTGGAGATTGCATGGATGTTCTGGTCTTCAAGGGGGAAGGACCACATGATCATATTATAGGCAGAGGCATAGATGTGAATTCACAAAGACCCCTTGCATGTTAACTCCCTGGATGCTCACAAGCATGCACAGGGTAAAGTAAGGCTTAACATAAAACACTCACCCCTATAATGTGGATGAGAACTCCCAGTCCTGGCTCACCTGAATCTCACCCCAGTGAATTAGTGGGCTGTAGGCCTGTCACCGCTGAGAATAAATGGGTTCACTGGAAGTGATGGGCTTGATGGCCAGTGAGGAGCTGGGCCAAAAAGAAAGCAAAAAAAAATTATAAAAGGTAGCACCACATGCCAGCTTTTAAGGTATGGCATAATTGTACTTTGCAGCCAGACTGTACTATGTCTGTGAATGTGTACAGCAGTTATATGTCTTTGCTTGTATGGCAATCAGCATAGAAATATGCTCATAGGTTCATAGGTTCATAGGTTGATATTAGGCTATCTGCCCTAGGGCATTTATAAGCCTAGCCAGAGTGTGTTTGGCTTTCGCCACCCTTTTAGATTAGTTGACTTTGCCTCTGTATAGTAGGTCACAGAAGATAGCCCTTTTAAGGTTAGTTTACTGTGCCTCTGTCTAGTAGGGACACAGAAGAGAACCCAGGGGTAAACCTACGATCTCCCATCCACTCGTCAAGATTTCTCTTGAAGAGGGTCATTGAGGGGCTCTGCCTAACATGGATTGGGATTTTGTTCCAGAGTGAGGGGAGCCTCTGGGATATGAATCTGTCCCTAAAGCATGTCCTATTTATTTCTGTGCTGAGGTTTAAGTCCCTGGAGCATGTCGCTCTAAGGGATTTGAATTTCCTGAGGTGGAACATGTCCAATAATTCTGGTTTGGACATGGCTTTATATGTCAGGCACAGATCGCCTCTGAGTAGGCGGTAAGCAACTGAGTAGAGCTGGAGTTTCTTTAGCCTAACTGCATAGGGCATATGTTTGAGTCCCTTGATCCTCTTGGTGAGGCACTTTTGGGGTCTTTCCAGTTGCTGCAGGTGTCGGGTAAGGTACATCCCAAATGGGGCATTGTATTCAATTATGGGCCTGATGAGTGATGAGTAGAGGGGCACAATGACCTCTCTTGATCTAGATGTGAACCCTTTCGTGATAAGGTGGGCTATATAGAAGGTCTTTCTAACCACTTTGGCAACATGATTGTCAAAGGAGAGATTGCTATCTACTTGGGTCCCCAAATCCCTAATTACTTCTTCCGTAATTAATGGATTACCACCTATGTGGTAATTTGTGGGCACTTTGTTTTTCCCAAAGGGGATGACTATGCACTTTTTGGCATTTAGCTTTAGGCCATGGCTCTGGCACCAGTTATCCGTCTCTGTGAGACCCTTTTGGAGGATGCTTGCGTCAGCCGGCGAGTCGATTATGGCACCCAGTTTGCAGTCATCTGCGAACTTGGTCAGCCATAGTCCTCTCGTGTTAGCCTGTACCTCAGAGAAATATATACCGAACAAGAGAGGTCCCAGGACTGAGCCTTGTGGGATGCCACTTGTAACTGGTTTAGAGTCTGACATGGCACCTGCAATTCTGGCCATGTGGGTTCTATCCCTGAGCCAGTTTGCAAACCATCTTGTGACATAGGGGTTGATATTTAAGCTGGTGTGCTTATTTATGATGCCCGAGTGGGGTATTGTGTCAAAGGCTTTTGTGAGGTCCAGGTAGGCTGTGTGGACTACCTTCCCTTCATCTATGGCCTTGGTGACTGTTTCAAAGAAGTCGACCAGGTTCAAGAGGCAAGATCTGCCTTTAACAAAGCCAAATTGGGTAGGATCCAGTGTTTGGAGGTTCCCAATGTCTTTGTTTATGAGTTCCATGGTGATACGCTCCATAGCTTTGCAGACCAGGCTAGTCAGGCTTATAGGGCGATAGTTTCTGGGGTCCATTGTGGCACCACCTTTGTGGAGTGGGTACTATAAATGGCTTGACAGACCAGTATCAGACTGTCATGTCAGACATTTCACACAGTATCACCAACAAACAAGTATGGATGTTTTCTTAAACTACTCTTATCAGAAGGGGGCATTCATCAGTACAATAACAGAATTCTTACAGTTACAGGCTGGTCTTGCATTCTTTTACTTTCACATGCATAATTTCCGAAATAGATAGCTATAACAGTTTAGCACCCTGGCCAAAGACAGATTCAATGTGACAGTACTACACATGCAATATCACCTGTAGTATTGAAGTCCAGTACCGGTTTTCTAACTCCATTGTTAATATGCAGCCTTTTGGCCCAAATATGAATTACTACCATCCAAGTCAAATTGACAGTGGCAACTGATAATCATAACTTCATATGAAATCTACCACCCAATTCCCATGTTTGCTTACTTGTGCTGTTTATGCAGAAGATTTTTGGTTACTCCTTGGAGGCAAAAAGAGCACTTTAATCTCTATACTAACAGTTTAGAATGAGCATTTAGCTTTTTTATTGTTTCAGCTGAATAGTTTAGCTGGAATTACAGCCAAGTATAAACATATGAGCAATGTAAAACAGTACATATGGCTGGCCAGATGTTCTTTTATGTTCAGAAAAAAAAAAATCCTGCACTAATTCTGGTGGAGAATATCACAAAAGAAATAACTGTTTACTGCAATAAATAAACATGATATATAAACAGTGCTGGCTCTACTTTGGGAAAATGACACATGGGCACAAGTATTATTCAGTATTTAATAGTCATTGCTGCATTGTACTGACTTCAAAAGTGTTAGAGGGGGTTTTCACTCATACTGCATTTCAACACTTTCTTTCCATTTTCTTTAAATCATGTACATTGATACACATGAATTAATATGCCATTTTTTCCTGTAATTCTTAATTTTGTACTGATATAAACTCCCTATCTTTGGAGAAGTGCATGATTATGTTTAGCTTCACTGAATCACTTAGTGCAGCTTTATCAGAGATCTTGGTCTAGCATCTCACGCATGGAGTATCACATCTTCTTTCCTAACACTATTTTCCAACTCCATTCCTCTTCTCTGCCAGCTGTGTAAAATAAAAGGACCATATGCTCAGTTACGCCAACTAATGCAACATCTAATTATGTTCAGCTATGGCAAGCCACTCATATTCAGGATAACTTTTAGCAAAGCAAATATGAACAATACATTTATGCAATGGATTACTGAGCTCATGCAGTTCATAACAAGGGACTGCTACGACAACTGCTATCATAACAGGATTTACTTTTAAAAATGCAGGAGTCAGGAAATCATAAATGTATCCCACACTCATTTGATGCATTATATCATTAGTTCACAAGGCCATTTGACTGGTGAGAAAATACAAAATTTCCCCCTGATTCTGACGACCCAGGGAGGTATCAAACTTTTTTGGTAGCAATTTCCTAATATGTTGGCAAGCACTAAACTAAACCTATTTCTATGACTTCTGCATCCCTTTGTAGATTTATCACACACTGTGATGTGTGATACTGGCTGGCTATATACTTATTCTAAATGTGCAAGGCCAAATCAGATGTGTTTCCTTCCAGTGGATTCTTGCAACAGGGTAGGATTTATTGATGTAAATAAAAAGGAAACAAAAGGTGTTACATTCCTGTCCAGAATTCCACTGAATATAGAATTAAATATCTCAAAAAGAAATTACCAGAACCTTGTGGGTACTTCACTGATGTACTTTTTTACGGCCATCTTAATGTTTCTCTGAAAAACAAATGGATTTTCTTCTCACATTTCTGCTGATGTCTCCTTTTTATCCTGCCATTACATATCTACAGGAAGGATATTTATTCACTTCTTAATGTAAAAAAAAAAGATTGCTACTCTGTTTGTTTTGTCATTGTTAGTATTGTTTAATGAGACTTTTTCCAGGTCCAGTAGAGAGAAGTTTATTGAGTAATTCTCTCCAAGTTATGCTTCATGAGATGAAATTTGTTGGATATGTATTTTCTTGGATTTAAAAAATGTCAGTAGTTGTGTATTTCATTAGATGTGTAGAATATATTACTACTGTTTTTAATAACATGAAATTGTTTACTGTTGTCACACTCACTGTTTCCTTCACACACATTACCTCATAGGTTCATAGGTGTGTACTAGGCTAATGGCTCTGGAGGCTTTACAAGTCTAGCCCATAGAAGTGCCCTGGCATTGTGCTGCGTGACTTTAATTCCCAGTGCCTCTATCAAGTAGAGCCACTGGAGTGATCCCAGTCTGAATTTTCTATTTCCCATCCACTCATCAAGATTTCTCTTGAAGAGGGCCAGTGAAGTGCTCTGCTTGACATGTATGGGAAGTCTATTCCAGAGCATGGGCAGTCTCTGGGTTATGAACCTGTCCCTCCAGCATGTTCTGTTGATTGTGGTAATGAGGTTGAGGTCTCTGGAGTGTGTGCTGTAGAGGGATTGGGATTTCTTTAGATGTAGCATTTCTAACAGAGCCGGGATAGACATGACTTTGTAAGTCAAGCAGAGATCGCCTGTTAGTAGATGATATGAGACAGAGAATAGCTGGAGTTTTTTTGAGTCTGTCCATGTAGGGCATGTGTTTAAGGCCTAGGATCTTCTTTGTGAGGTACTTTTGTGGCTTTTCCAGCTGTTGCATGTGTCTAGTGAGATACATGCCAAATGGGGCATTATACTCAATGATTGGCCTAATGAGGGAAGAGTAGAGAGAGATGATGACCTCTTTCTTCCTGGATACAAAACCCTTGGTAATGAGATGTGCCATATAGAAGAACTTTCTGACCACGGTGGCAATGAGGTGGTTGAGGGAGAGGTTGCTGTCAACCTGTGTCCCCAGATCTCTTATAACACCTTCAATGTTCAGTGGGCTCCCATTGATGTGGTAATTAGTGGGAACTGAGTTCTTCCCAAGGGAGATTATGACACATTTTTTGGCATTAAGCTTAAGGCCATGGTTTCGACACCAGTCATTTGTCTCAATGAGGCCTTTCTGTATGATGTCTACATCACTTGGAGTTAATAATGGCTCCCAGCTTGCAGTCATCTTCGAACTTCATCAGCCAGAGTCCCTTTGTGTTGGCCTGGACTTCTGTGAAGTAGATGCCAAACAGGAGAGGACCCAGGACTGATCCCTGTGGGACTTCACTCATGACTGGTCAGCAGTCTGACTTGGAGTCTGCTATTTCACACTGTGGGTTCTATCTGTGAGCCAATTTGCAACCCACCTAGTGATATAGGGGTTGATGCCTAGTCTGGTGAGTTTATCAATAATTATTGAGTGGGGAATGGTATCAAAGGCCTTGGCCAGATCGAGGTAGGCAGCATGAACTGAATTGCCCTCATCCACAGCTCTGGTGACTGACTCAAAGAAGTCAACCAGGTTGAACAGGCATGATCTACCTTTCACAAAATCAAATTGTGTGGGATCTAGAGTTTGGAGATTCCCTAAATCCTTGTTAATTAGGTCCATGATGATGTGCTCCATAGACTTACATATCAGACTCATCAGGCTAATGGGGCAATAATTCCCAGGGTCTGTAGTCACTCTCCCTTTGAAGACTGTAGCAGTGCACCATTCGGTAGGGACAAAGTCTGAGGTAAGGCTGTGACTGAACAGGGCACACAGATGTGGTGCCAGTTCACTTTGTAGTTCATGTAGAACACATCCAGGGATATTTTTGGGTCCCATGGAAGCTGTATTCTTGACCTTGGACAATGCAGCGTTAACCTGTGCTGCAGTAATGCTGGGTGCCTGGCATTGCTCCGGTATTGTGATTGGTTCTTTAGGGGGAGAGAGGGGTAAAGTTGGCATTGAATCTGTTGGCTAGTATGTTGGCAATATCTGTTGGCTCAGTATTGGAGTACCATTGTGCAGTAACTCAGAGCAAACCCAGGTATTGCCGTGGAGATTCGTGATATAACTATAAAAGGCTTTGTGGTTGTTTTTAGTGTCTGCTGCAATTCTGCCTTCATAGCTGGCTTTAGAGGTTTTGATGAGGATCTCAACTTTTTGTTGAGGTTAATAAGGGAGTTTTTCCAGTCTTTGGACTTCACCTTTTTCTGCAACAGTTTCTTCCTTCTGTTGTAGAGTTTATTAATGGCAGAGGACCACCAGATTGGCTTCCTTTTTTTGGAGGAGAGCGTCTTAGTTCTGTTGGGTATGGCTACATGTTCGTACAGTGCATTTGTGTATGATTCAGCAGTCATGCATCTATTTTCCACTGACATGGGTGCCGTGAAGTTAGCCACCTCTGTTTTTAGGAGCCCAAAGTCAGCTTTGGAGAAGTTTTTCATGGTGGTTACCTTTGCAGGGTGTGTGGGTGAAATGTGGATTTCCATGGTGATTAGTTTGTGGTCGGATCTAACCAGGGAGGAATTGACTATTGGTGTAGAGCAACGGTTGCCTATGTTAGTAATAACCAGGTCAAGGATGTTGTTTCCTCTAGTTGGGGTAAGAATGACCTGGTCCGGGGCATTGCAATTGATGAATTCCAGGAAGCGTTGAGCCAGTGTATTGGTGCATGAGTAGTTTTCCCAGTTGATGGAGGGGTAGTTAAAGTCAGCTAATATGAGAGTGTTGGGTTGGACCCTAATAGTTTCCAGGGTGCTTAGAAATGTGGAGTGAGAGTCTTGGGACATGGTTGGGGACCTATAGCAGGCTACAAACTGAATCACCATCTTACCCAATGTTAGTTGTTCCTGAAGTAACTCAGATGCATTATGCTGGCTACTAGTCTGGAAGTGTGCATATCCTTTATGAATATGGAGACACCACCACCTTTGGAGCTTCGGTCCATGTTCTGGGGCCAAAAGATGTGGAATGAGTTATAGCCTGGTAGTGCAGTGGTACTTTCTGCTGCTTTAAACCAGGTCTCCATTACAGCACAAATGTCGATATTCTCCATTTTGAGGAGTGCTTTGAGCAAGCGCATCTTAAGATTTAGACTTCTAGCATTGAGCAGCATGACCCTCAGACTGCATTTATTTATAGCTGTTATGGTGGTAATTTGGTCTATGGAACATCACCTAAAAAAGGCACTATAGGGGTGGCGAGAGCCTTAGACAGTATCCAGAAACCCAGGGGTGACAGATGCAGGCCATCTCTGGAAAAGCATCGAGGTCTGTCAGTCATGTCATCCCAAGCAGACATATACTGGATCCCCTTAGAATGACACCAGAAACTTAGCCAATTGTTATCATACCTGCCTGGGTCACATAATCCAAAAGCTCCTCCATGTCTCTTTTCATGTAGTCCAGGGAGGTTCATTTCAGGTCATTCACACCCACATTGACAGTGACAGAGTCATACTTGTACTTGTTGTGGAGTGACCTGAGTGCATGTGTTATGTGTCGGATTCTGGCACCTGATATTCAACTGACAGTTATATTTTCTCCTTACTCAACCTAGTGAGTGGGACATCAGTGTGCCTCACTATTGAGTCACCTATGATTAGTGTATTGGGCAAGCTGTTTTGCCTTAGGGGCTAAGGTTGAGAGGCACACTGTGTAGGTGTGCTATGTGTCTTGTGGTTTGTGCTGTGTTGTGGTGGTCAAGTGCATTTCTGCCTTGGAGGTCTCTGCTGTTTGGGTAGATTTCTATTGAGAGCCTCCAAGAAGTTGGGTGTATGCTTTGTGTTTTTATGTGAGAGCTGTGATGGTGGGTGTTCTGGAGGGCTACGTTTTGCATATGGTGTGGTGCAAGTGTTGACCTTCTCCTCTTGACCAGCTATTCCGGTCTTGGCTTGAGAGTGCATGGCTTCCAATTTGGATATATAAGTGCATCTCTCATAAGTCTTGAGTGTTGGGAGGTAAGAGGAAAGGGTTGTCTGTGTACATGAGGCAGTTGCTACACTGCCTCAGAATGCCCAAGTTCACCAGGTTAATAGGAGAAAGCACAGGGAACTGACCTTTAGACATGCCAGGAGGGAATGGTCATTATTACTGAGTACTCGAGCAGTTTGCTTATATATTCCTTTTACAGGAAAAATGTCACTCAAGGTTTCTGAGTCTGTACAGAGCACTGTCAAACAGTTGAGGGGAAACTAATACGTAGACCCTGAAAATTTAAAGTTGACGTATTTAGTCAGATATTCTGAAGTTAGAAAGAAATCAAGCAGTACTTACTGAAAAAATAAAGAATTAGCTTGTCAAGAATGATGAAAAGAGGGGATTTGCATGAATGGCTACTGCCTGGCTACTACTAATGCTGGTCTCAGCCCAGCTTCACTCTGTTGGAATACAATACTCCTTTGCTTCTTCTCTCACCAGAAGCAAAATGGTAGCACCAGTCCCCAGAAGAAAAGCAGACCACGGCCTGTTTGATGATCCACAGTCTTGTCCCAGATGATGCAAGGGTCTGCAGGCTTGTAGCCTTTTTCTGGCAGATGCCTCGAATAGCAACCAGACCAATCAGGTATGTTTAGCACAGAAACTTACTCTCCAACCAGAAAGAGTCAGGAATCAATGCACTCTGCTTCTACTCTCACCAGGATTAGAATATAAGCACAGATTCCAAGCGGTCACCTATAAAGCAGTTATTAAGCTTTCTGGTGATCAGCAGTCTCCAGGAAATAATGTAACTGCACTCACCAGGAGAAAACAGAAGCACTAATCCCAAGATGACTACTGAGAGGCAGAATGTGGGCTCTCCAATAATTGGTGGTCTTGCAATAGATGCTTAAAGGTAAGATGAAAAAATGGTTTATCCTAAACACTGCAGTGTGCACTAGAGGAGTTAGATGTGAAAGGAGATAAGTTTTACCTGTCTAAAAAGAGTCACTATTTTTAAAACAGTAAGATAGATTGAAAGGGGGTGGTCATTTTTGTATTCTGGTACTATGGAATACAGTAGGATGGCCAATACATTTAAATAGTTGAAGGGGAGTGATTTCACAAAATGATAAATTTGTGCTTACACCAGCCAGTAAAAGCAAAGAGGAAATGAGATATATGGTCAAATTAACATAAGGGGCAGGCAACTAGAAAGACAATGGTGTTTAAGAACACAACAGTAACCGGGTAGGAGGGTGAGAAAAAATTCTGACTCACAAGAGACAGAGCTGTGGTCTCTTTTCAAGTTTTAATATGCAGTTAAAAGCAGAACACAAGTAAAACACAGTGTAAAGAAAACAAATCACAGTATACAAAATAGAAAAGGGCAATAAAGTAATACAAACCACAACAAATAAAAAGCAAACTAACATTTCCCTCACAGCAAACTGTAGCAGAGTCTGGGTGAGCCTTTCCAGTGAAAGTCATGCAATGGAACTGTCTGGGATTTTAGTAGCTTGTTAAAAAAAGATGAAGGATTTTGTTTTAATTTTGGAATTCATCTTTACTACTGAACCATGGCTATTGTAGTTCCCTTTCTTTCTTTTTGCCTGGGACTGTTATTTGCACTTTGGTGAACCTCTAACCTGCAGAGTTTCAGCTTGCAAAATTGTACAAGGTTCTGATACCTGGACTTTATTTATTTATTCTTTTTCACAAGACTACAGTCATCTCAAATAAGTGATGGAAACTACAATGATAGATACAGTATGAGTTTTTCAGTAAACAGCCTAGCTATATGAAACTTTTTTATTTTATTTTCTCTGTGCAATTACAATACTGCCTTGTGTGTTTATTGTTTTGTATTTTTTCCCTAACATGTTTTCCTTTGTTCCTTTATAAAAGCTTGTAGCTGATGCCTTTTTTATTTGTTGAATGGTATCCTCACAACATTGGTGTGACTGTTGGTATCTACCCTTTTAACAGGAGGCTGCATGATGCTTAGCTACTGTAATTCTCTATACTGGTTCGATCATTGGAACAATATTCAGTAGCTGAGACCTTGATATTGCAAAAGTCTGGGTGGTGACAGCATGTGCTGCAAATAAAGTAAAAGACTAATCTCATTGAGCCCCTTCTGAGAGACAGTGTTTGTGTGTGTGTGTGTGTGTGTGTGTGTGTGTGTATGTGTGTGTGTGTGTGTGTGTGTGTGTGTGTGTGTGTGTGTGTGTGTGTGTGTGTGTGCGTGTGTGTCTGTGTGTGTGTCTGTGTCTGTGTGTGTATACGTTTCAGCAAAATAATATGGTTAAGTCTCAGCTACTGCTAGTAAGTTTGCACTAGAACATACTGGGCATACACCAATGTTGGTGAAATCCTGGGTAGTCAGTGATTATAGCCATGTTCTGTAGGTAGGCAAGTTAAAGCTTATTTGGATGTGGCAGGTATTGGTCATAAGCCAAGGCAGTAGGTCATATTCAGCATACTCTCTTAAGGATAGTTAATGCTTGCCAGTATAGTAGGTGGCAGTGGTATTAATTTAGGTTCCATAATCATACACATTACATATTTTGTGAAAACAGTGAGATTTGGACACCGTCCATCACATTATTTGGTGACAGTAGTGTTGGATACATGGACCCTAACAACTCTTCACAAGAGAATCTATCAGTTTGTCACCTCTGAAATGTCATAACTATTTTAGCATTTTTTTATTTCACACACATATATGTCTACAATCCGCGGTGGTGCAGTGGTAGCATTGTTGCCTCACAGCAAGAGGTTCTCCCGTTCGATTCTTTGCTGGAGTGCGGGAGTGCCTTCTGTGTGGAGTCTGCATGTCCTCCCCGAATTTGGGTGGGCATTTGAAAGACGTGTGAATGGGCATGCCTTTGTTGAAGGTCGAGCTGGCACCTCGGTGTTCGTGAAAAATCTACTGCCAATCATTAGCGGACTGGAGTTCCGCTGTGGCGACCCCTAACTGGGAAAAGCCGAACAACAAATATGCCTATCTTCTGTAAATACATAAAGCAAAGTAAAGCATATGGCATATCCAGTCAGTCAAGTAAAACACAAAAATATTCTGAATTCCTTTACATATAGAAGTTCTGGTTAGCTTGTACATTTCATATTCCGAATCACTGGCAAATTCATAGTTTAAACCACTAATGAGTACACTCATTCTAATGGTAGTAACACCCATATATCACTGTTGGGTGAGACCTTTTCCTAGTAATGTGACTGGTTTATTGTCAGACAAAATGAGGAACACTATCTTAATGCAGTAGAAAGGAGATTTACTAAACTGAACACACTGTCCCTTTTGTGTTCTTAGGCTCAGTAGCTCTTAAGTTGTCCCAAGCTGATTCAAAGTTGATATCAGAAGCCCAATCACTCTTATCTCATTTGCTCATACTACTGGACAATACAACATCATATTATGAAGACTTTCTCCTTAAAAATATTAAACATCAGTTACCCCCTTTCATATCTTCCTACCCTTTAGTTCTGTATCACAATGCCTACAACTTTAACCATTTTCCAGCATACTTCTAAAATCTCCAATTAGTACCTGTTATCTGCCTCATGCTCTCAGAAAATATAACCCATTTTGAAATGATCTTAAATATTTGTGAGAGGTGTACGTATATCCAAAGTGCTGAGATGAAGCTCTCAGTGGCTGCACCACATTCAGCCCCACCTATAGACACACACACAACCGATTCAGACGTTATGGACACTACACCTACAGAAGCCTCACCTGTATCTTAAAAAGTTATAAGTTGAACAAAATCAGAACCTTGTACAGGTAATACAGGCATCCCACTCACCACAGTAAATCAAACACATAACATCACCATGCCATGGCAGTAGAAAGAATTCTTGAGACTAAAACAGCTGGGATTACAAATGACCAAAACCAAACTCGAAAATCTATGACAGATATTGTAAGCTAACAACCTCAAAAGCTTCTTGTACATAAAACAGATACCTACTTCAATGTACTTTGCAAGGAGCATGTTACAGTACAGTATTATGCTGCATGAAACCAAAATTAGGGACATCTCACCAAGGTTGAAAGATTAATAATTACAACACAGTCATTCTTTGTGGTGCAGTATATCATCTAAGAAGATCAAAAACTTATTTGGACTGCAGGCTGCAGATTGCCTTCCATATCAATGATTGATATTAGAGTATAGGCAAAGAGAAAGAAATAGGGGGTCTCTAACAAAAGACGAGCACTGGTAGAGTTTTTGGTAGAATCTAAAAGAGAAGTTGCTGTTAAGAAGGGAATAATTAGTATAGCATATAAAGCTATATATAGCATATAAAGAGCCAGAATCTGCCACATAACACAAGCACTCAGGTCACTCCAGAACAAGTACAAATATGACTCTGTCATTGTTCATGTTGGTGTGAATGACCTGAGATGTACCTCCCTGGACTACATGAAAAGAGACATGGAAGAGCTCTCTGATTATGTAGCCCAGGCTGGTATGACCCTGACCCTGAGTAGCATCCTGCCCTCACCAAGAATGATACCTGAGTATAAAGAAAAAATGATCAATTTCAACAATTGGCTAAGCTTCTGGTGTCATTTAAAGGGGATTCAGTGTCTGTCAGCCTGGGATGACATGCTCGACAAGCCGTGCTGCTTCGCAAGAGACAGCTTGCACCTGTCACCCCTAGGCTTTCGAATACTAGCCAAGGCACTTGCTGCCCCCATAGTGCCTTTTTTAGGTAAGGCTCAAAAGTCAATCCCATCTCCGTAAACAGCACAATTAACAAAAAAATGAGGGTTATGCTACTCAACGCCAGGAGTTTAAATCTCAAAATGCACGCACTCGAAGCACTCCTCAGTATGGAGAACGTCGACATCTGTGCAGTAGCTGAAACCTGGCTCAAGGCTCCAGAGAGCACTCCAGCACTACTGGGCTACAACTCGTACCACATGTTTCGGCCACAGAACACACGGATCAAAACACAAAAGGAGGGGGTGTATCCATATTCATCAAGGATACCTACACCACCAGGTTAGTGGAGCAGCATGATACCTCTGAGATCATCCATGTGCAAATAACATCAGGCAAATCTGCAATGCAAATTGTGGCCTGCTACAGATCACCCTCCATGACCCAGGACCACCATTCCACTTTTCTGGAGACACTGGAAAACATGAAGGTCCTACTGAACACCCAGATATTGGGCGATTTCAATTACCCTACCATTAACTGGGAAAACTACTCAAGTACAAACTCCCAGGTGCAGCACTTCCTGGAATTCATCAACTCAAATGTCCTGGATCAGCTGGTAAACTCCCCTACCAGAGGTGAAAACATATTGGACCTGGTCATCACAAACATGGGCAACAGGTGTTCCACACCGGAGGTCAACTCATCAGACCATAAACTAATCACCCTGGATGTCCACACCCCACCACCACCCCCAACTAAAGAAACCACAGTAAAAAACTTTTCTAAAGCAAACTTTACCTTACTTAAGACAGAGGCGGTAAGTTTCACAGCCCCCATGCTAAAGGATAATGCTGCCCAAGGTGCAGAAACCTTTACAAATGCACTCTATGAGCACCTACAAGGATGCATGGATCGTGCCATCCCTAGCAAAACCAAGACTCACTCCTCTAAGAGAAGGAAACCAGTCTGGTGGACCCCTGCCATAAACAGGCTATACAATAGAAGGAGGAAACTAGTTCAGAAAAAAAGCAAATCCCAAAAAGGAAAAACATCCCTGATCAGTATCAGTAAGAAACTAAGGTCCCTCATAAAATCATCCAAGGCTAACTTTGAAAGAAAAATAGCCAAGGATTCAAAAGATAACCACAAAGCCTTCTTTAGCTATGTTAAGAATCTAAGTGGCAACTCGCAGATATGCACTGAACTAGTGCAAAATAGCACAAAATATACTGAACCTACTGATATTGCCAATATCCTAGCAGATAGATTCAATGCAAACTTCACCCCCCTCTCACCCCCAAAAGGGCCCACGACAATACTGGAAAAGTGTAGTGTCCCAGAATTCACAGATGCACAGGTGAAAATAGCCCTTTCAAAAGCCAAAAACACAGTGTCAATAGGGCCAGATGGTGTCCCAGGCTGCGTCTTGCACGAACTACAGAATGACCTAACCTCCCCACCTAAACATGCTGTTCAACCTCAGCCTCTCCACAGGCTACATGCCCACAGAATGGTGCACAGCAATGGTTCTTCCACTCCACAAAGGAGGGGCCACAACTGACCCTGTTAACTATCACCCCATAAGCCTGACTAGCCTGGTCTACAAGGCTATGGAGCGCATCATCATGGAACTCATTAACAAAGACATTGGAAACCTCCAAACACTTGTCCTGACCCAGTTGGTCCTTGTTAAGGGCAGATCATGCCTACTAAACCTGGTTGACTTCTTCAAGACAGTCATCAAGGCCATAGATGAGAGAAAGGTGGTTCACACGGCCTACCTTGACCTTGCCAAGGCTTTCGACACTATTCCCCACTCGGGTATTACAGAAAAACTCACCAGCTTGAACATAAACCCCTACATCACGAGATGGGTTGCCAACTGGCTTACAGACAGAACTCACACGGTAAGAATAGTGGGCTCCAAGTCCGATTCTAAACCAGTCACAAATGGTGTCCCGCAAGGCTCTGTCCTGGGACCCCTACTGTTTGGCATATACTTCTCAGAAGTACAGGCAAACACAGGAGGACTATGGCTGACCAAGTTCGCCAATGACTGCAAACTGGGAGCCATTATTGACTCTCTGGCTAACATGGACATCCTCCAAAAGGGCCTTACTGTGACAGACACCTAATGTCAAAGTCATGGCCTCAAGCTAAATGCCAAAAATGCATAGTCATCCTGTTTGTGAAAAAACAAAACACCTACGAATTACCACATAAGCACAGTACCCTTAATACAGAAGAGGTAATAAGAGATCTGGGGACCCAGGTAGATAGTAATCGCTCCTTTGACAATCATATTGCCAAAGTAGTTAGGAAATCCTTCTATGTGGCCCATCTAATTGCTAAAGGGTTTGCATCTAGAAATATAGAGGTTATAGTGCCCCTCTACTCATCACTCATCAGACCCATCATAGAGTACAATGCCCCATTTGGGATGTACCTCACAAGATACTTCCAACAGCTGGAGAGACCACAAAAGTACCTCACCAAGAGGATTACTGGCCTCAAACATATGTCCTATGCAGCCCCGACTGAAAAAACTCCAGCTGTACTCAGTGGTGTATCGTTTACTCAGAGGTGTTCTCTGCCTGACTTACAAAGCCATGTCCAACTCAGAATTGATGGACATGCTCCACGTAAAGAAATCCAAGTCACTGCGAGCCGCGAGCTCTAGTGAGCTAAACCTCACCACAACAATAAATAGAACATGCTGGAGGGATAGATCCCTGTCACAGAGACTCCCCCATGCTTTGGAACAAAATTTCTACCTACATTAGACAGAGCCCCTCACTAACACTCTTCAAGAGAAACCTTGACAAGTGGATGGGTAACAGAAAATGCACCCCTGGGATCACTTCATTGGCTCTGCTTGACAGAGGGTAAGTTAATTAATCAATGGGGCGGCGAAAGATGACACACTCTGGCTAGGCTTATAAATGCCCACGGGCAGATAACCTAGTACCTACTTATGAACCTATAAGCTATGAGAATCAATCAGAGGAGGTTAGGAAGGATTGGGAAGACAGATTAGATAAGCAATTCACAAAGAAACAATGGTGGATATATATGTGTGTCTCCCAAAATATGCAACAAAATCTAGAAGATTTAGGATGTTTGCCCGGAAGTGTTTATATAGATATTTTTATACCCCAAGTAGACTCCAAAGAATTTTTCCTCAGGTAGACAGCAAATGTTGGAGGTGTGGTGGGGAAAAAAGAGGTAACTGGGAACATATTTTCTGGGAGTGTAATGAGTTGGCAGACTTTAAAGATTCCCTGCAGACTGCTCTGTCAGAGATGTAAGGTGAGCAAATTGGAGTAACCAGGGAAATAATTTTTTGAGCTATGATAAACAATTGGAATTGTCTAGACATAGTAAGGCCTGAGTCTAATTATGATAGCTGCCAGAAAAGCAATTACTAGAAAATAGAAATCAAAGTCTAAATCAACTTTACTAGAATTAGCGGAAGATAGTAACAGAGATAAAACAACTGGAACTAGGATCTTTAGAAAAAGGTAGGAGCAAATTATATAGGAAAAATGGGAAATGTGGGATCAATACATGTAGTGGAAGAACAAGGTTTAAAAGAAGGCAGGATTTCAATAAGCTATGTAATGGCTGACTAACAATGACGGGATATATTAAAAGTGATGTGTAATATTTGCAGCTACAGTTGTGTCAGCATAGTTTGGAATGTATAATGTTTGTAACTGAGACTGTGATTTATTTTCGTTTATATAAATGTAACATTGCCTATGCCATATGTGATAATTTAATAAAGATGTTTCTTGTTTAAAAAAAAGGTCATTCTGGAAATCCAGCAGGTTATTGTGGGCTTATCAAACATCCTTGCAGGCATGGGAAAATGCATCTGCTTAACAAAATCCCCATCCTACCACCTGGTATAGCACCTAAATATTATAAAAATGATGGCAATCAGCCAGTGACATGGTGTCATAGACAGGAGATTCAATATCTATGGCCCTGGACTGTTTTTTTTTTTTCTTTCTCACTGAGAAATAGAAGTGCTATAAGGGAAATTTCCATCCCCATAGTGTCTTTTTAAACCTCTTCAAATTCCAAGACAAAAATAAATGAAAAATGCTCAAGATAAAAATTTAGAAGCAAGTATGGCTTAGTGCATGGACTAGTGTGTTAATCGAGTTAGCTGATCAAATATACACACATGGCATAGAGTTCCACGTACACATGTACACAAAATTCCATGCATCTAGTACATGCAAAAAATCCAAAACACACAAACACACACTAGACATCCTTTTAACATGGAGGCAAGCCACCTTCCCAAAATGTATGACACTGACACTAAGCTCACATTTACCTTGAAGTATCTGCTACACAAGACACAGATTTGCACAATCTCTCCTATCTGCCTCTCACAGCTTTTACACAGTCTGCACCAATCATACAACATACACTTTCATTTTTCTGACCTCTCACTTCAATTCATAAAACACTAATAATGCAACAGTGTTGACCACTGTACCAACCACCTTACCTGCATATACACATTGCATACTTTTGAGCATACAGTCCAATACACAAAACTCACGCATCACCATACAGATGACTACTTAGTCACAATACTTTCAACACAAACACAAATGCGTGTGCACACACACCTAAAAAAACACCAACACACTCCTGCATACAAATACAATGCTCTAGCTCACCTAACATCTTTATTATATAGTAAGAAAGAGGCTAAACCTACTACACTAATGCTACAAGCATGCACACACTCTTGATGGCTATATACACTTGAATAGTATGGATGGTGGACAACAGCATACCTTGATGTGCAGGACTTCTCAAGCTGGCCATTGATAGGTTAACTTGTAATATATAGGAAGACATTTTTAGTGACCCAAATAACTACTCACAATACTATCAACAACTTCTGTGATTTTACCAGCCTCTGTGATAATGAAAAGTTAAAATCCAACTATAACATGTAGAGTAAAACAAACCCTTGGTGGAATCATAACATTAATATGATATGCAAACAGAAAAAAGAGGTACCACACAGCTTCCAAATTTCTCTAGTCACAGAAACAAGTAAATGAAGCACATAAACCATTTATTTTTCTAATCAAATCAAGCAGAACTGATTATGAGCTCAGCTTGGTCTTAAGTCTGAAAGCAATGTTATTTTTAAATATATTGGTAAAATGAAATGTAAAAAATTGTGAATGCAATGTTATCAATAAATGATCACTCAGATAGATGACAACAAACCCACTCACAGAAAACTATTCTGCAAGGTTCACATTAAGAAAACAAATTCACCAGAGTGCTATTGAGACATGAAATATCCCTCATGCAACTATAAGCACATTAATTGCTGCCACAAAATTAAAACCTCAAGTCTGATGGAAGCAAACAACATACCTGCGGTCTTCTTACGCAGAATCATGGAAAGCCTGAATAAACCCACATCAATCATGTTAAATAAAATATTAACATATTGATACCTCCTTGATCTATGGCAACAGGCTGTGGTGGGTACCAGTGCACAAAGGGAAGGGTCACCTTAGACCCAAACAAATAAAATATGGTAAATTAGCATGATACAACAAATAAAAGTGGGGGGGGGGTACCTGCCTAGCCTGGTGGGGAATAAAAGTAGTATTCTATATGATTCTGTACTGGAGTCACTTCTTTCTGGGCTATTCTTCTGAAATGTAAATATGGGAAAGTGAGTATGGCTAAACATATATATTGATTACTGTAAACTGTGAAATAATATTTACTTCAACAAAAAATGCTGAAGTTCTCCAAGTTGGCCATTTGATAGAACAGTAATGACTTCAAATTTAAAGTCAGTAAATGTAGCATTATAAAAATTACAAAATAATTGGTCAAATCATAAAAAAGAACACTGTCATTAAAGATCTGATGAGAATGGTAAAACACAGATTAGATTTCAGGCAGTAACCAGTGTATTTAATAAAGTCAGGAAAGCATATTTATGCTCCATTTAATTCTAAATGGTGGGTTTAGTCACTGCAAGGAGATGCTTGAACCAATTTATTCCTTGCTGATGTGACCCATTACTGAATGCAATACTGTGTTTTGATTCTTTACTAAAAAAACATAAAATTGCGAAACCTGAAATATTCAGAAAGACTTCGGGAACTACTATTATATTCTGTTTCCTGTATATTACTCATGGAGACCTTTGCATGCTCTACAAAGCAATGTCTGATTCAGTATTATTTGAAAGTTTGTGTGCCTATAATGCACCACTGTGACAGATCAAGGGACCTGCTACTAAAAATTAATATCAGCTGTACAAAAAAGTGATAGATACATTACACAACAAATTCCCTTACTACCAGGAATAAGTCAGTCATTAACATACATTAAAAAATTATACACACACACACACACACATGTCAAGGATAAATGATCCCCATTTGTACATATTTGATGATGCTCTGACAAAAGACAAAGCATGTGTGTATATATATATATATATATATATATATATATATATATATATATATATATATATATATATATATACGTGTGTGTGTGTGTGCGCGCGTGTATATATATATATATCAGCTTTCCTGCTTGCTATAATATCAAGGTTGAGGAGCACGCTTCTTCTCTGGTATTGCACAATCCCAGTGTTGGTGCATTTAAGTAGTGGGGGTACAGAGGGTGCAGGGGGGCTTGTCCTCTTGTAAAAAAAAAATAAAATAAGTTATGTACTCACCATAACGTTCCATCTGCATTGTCCATTTTCATTCTTCCTCAACTGATGGGTTTGGATCTGATCCCTCAGAAGGGAAAAGGGAAAGCACTACTAACAATCGTAAAATCAGATATCACTAGGAAAGTAACTGCACAGTCACTCATGGAAAGGAAAGTGATATAGAAAAATTATCAATTGAAAAGGGAAGAACTACCAAGGTGGTAAAGGAGAACACCCAAGTGTAAAGGGAGAGGGTTAAAACAAACAAGAAAGGTAAACTGGGTAGCACAATATTAAAAAAAAATATATATATATATATATATATATATATATATATATATATATATATATATATAGGAAAGATGAATTTTAGAAAAGAAAACTATGAAATTTCACTTAGCTGATGAGAGAATCCGGCTGATGCGTCTTGCAACAAGAGTGCCAAATGAGATCTGAGGTAATCTGGAGAGAGGTATTCTGGGTAGAGGCTTAGCTTGAGAGTTTTTGGCTTACATGAGCTGTTATAACAGCTGAGCCAGTTCTGGAAATTGGAACCAAGTCCCAAATGTCAAGGGGAAATAAAGACTGACAACATAAGATTAAGAATTTAGACCAAATAAAGGATCCCCATTTGCATATATTTGATGATGCTCTGACAAGGGTGAATGTGCTTATCTACTGTATTAATTTAACCCTTAAGGTTATAAAACTACATTTTCTCAGTACTAGGTTACATTTAAAAAAAATAAATAAAAAATAAGGAGGGAAGCCTTCTAGCTTAATTTTGTTTCTTAAAACTAGCCAGTTTTCTAGTTTCAGCACTCAAATCTGTTTCTTTGAGCTCAGCACTTGTTCAGAACTCATTGTAAGCACTAAATAAGCTCCAAATTACTACAGCACTCAGCATTCCTCACTTGTCTAGAGGAAACTAGTTTTTAGTACTTAATAAATAAGCACCTATCCAGGCATGTCTAAGGGTTAGCTCCCAGTGATTTCTCCTGTCTACCCGATGAATCTGGGCATCTTGGGGCAATGCAGCAATTGCCTCATGTACACAGACAACCCTCTCCTCCTACCACCCAACACTACAACCTGTGAGAGATGCACTTATATAGGCAAAGTGGAAGCAAAGCTCTCTTCACCCAAGACTGGACTAGACAGTCAAGAGGAGAAGGTAAACACTTGCACTACACCACACTCATCACATAGTCCCTCAAAACCTACAACACCAAAACACACACATAGAAACACAAAACACACACCTACATTTGCGGAGGCTCTCAAAAAAAATCTACCCAAGCAACAGGGACCGCCAAAACAGAAAATCAAGCAACCTCCACACCCCAAAACAACCCAAATGACACATAGCCCACAAACACTGTGTGCCACTCAACCACAGCCCATAAGGCATAACAACGTACCCAACACTCTAGTCATAGGTGACTCTATAGTCAGGCACACTGATGTTCCACTCACCAGGCTAAACAAGGAGAAACTTACTGTCAGCTGCCTGTCAGGTTCCAGGATCAGTCACATAATGCATGCACTCAGGTCACTCCACAACAATTACAAATATGACTCTGTCATTGTTCATGTTGGTGTGAATGACCTGAGTCGCACCTCCCTGGACTACTTGAAAAGAGACATGGAGGAGCTGTCCGATCTTGTAGCCCAGGCAGGTATGACCCTAGCCCTGAGTAGCATCCTGCCATCACCCAGAATAATACCACAGTACAAGGAAAAAATGATTGACTTCAACAATTGGCTAAGCTTCTGGTGTCATTCTAAGGGGATCCAGTATCTATCTGTCTGGGATGACATGATCGACAAACCATGATGCTTTGCCAGAGATGGCCTGCACCTGTCGCCCTTGGGATTCCGTATACTGGCTAAGGCTCTTGCCACCCCTATAGTGCTTTTTTTAGGCAAGATTCAAATGACAAATTCACCACCGTAACAGGTACAAGCAAGTAAAATCTGAGGGTAATGCTACTTAATGCTAGATGTCTAAACCTCAAAATGCACTCACTCGAGGCACTCCTTAAAATGGAGAACACCGACATCTATGCAGTGACAGAGAGCTGGTTCAAGGCTCCAGAGAGCACCCCTGCATTACCAGGCTATAATTCATACCACACCTTTCGGCCACCTAACCTGGACTGAAGCACTAAAGGCAGAGGTGTGTCCATATTCATTAAGGATATCCACACCTCCAGGCTAGTTGCTCAGCATAATGCTTCCGAGATTATCCAAGTACAACTAACTCTGGGAATGACCGCAATCCAAATTGTAGCTTGCTACAGATCCCCCACCGTGCCCCAGGATTCCCACTCCTCATTTCTTAATACACTGGAAAATATTAGGGTACAACCTAACACCCTAATAATGGGTGATTTCAACTACACCACCATTAACTGTGAAAGCTACTCATGTACCAACTCTTGTGCTCAACGTTTTCTGGAATTCATAAATTCCAATGCCTTGGATCAACTTATCCACACCCCCACCAGGGGCAGCAATATCCTAGACCTGGTCATTACCAACATGGGCAACTGGTGTTCCACACCAGAGGTCAATTCCTCGTTGGTCAGATCCAACCGCAAGCAAATCACCCTAGATATCCACATCCCACCCCCACCCACCCATTAGGGAAACCAAAGTAAAACATTTCTCCAAAGCCAACTTCACGCTTCGTAAGACAGAAGTGGCAAACTTTATGACACCCATGCTGATGGACAATAGAGGTACGACTGATGAATCTTATACAATTGCACTTTATAAGCACTTACACGAGTGCATGGATCGTGCAATCCCTAACAGAGCCAAGATGCTACCTTCCAAAAAAGGAAGCCAATCTGGTGGTCCCCTGCTATAAACAAACTCTACAACAGAAGAAAGAAACTGTTGCAGAAAAGAGTAAAATCCCATGATTGGAGGAATTCTGTGGTCAGCCTCAGTAAGAAGCTGAGATCCCTCATAAAATCCTCCAAAGCTAGTTATGAAAACAAAATCACCACTGATTCTAAAGACAACCACAAAGCATTCTATAGCTATGTCAAGAATTTCAATGGCAACACTCAGATCTGCTCTGAGTTACAGCACAATGACACTAAATATACAGAACCAACTGATATTGCCAACATCCTGGCAGATAGGTTCAGTGCTAACTTTACCCCTCTCTCATCCCCTAAAGAGCACATCTCTATACGGGAAGAATGCAAAGTTCCTGTAATCATGGCTGCACAGGTAAAAAACACTCTCCAAAGCCAAGAACACAGCATCCATGGGACATGACAACATCCCAGGCTGCGTTCTATATGAACTACAGAACGAACTGGCACCCCACCTAAGTACCATGTTCAATCATAGCCTCACCTCAGGCTTTGTGCCCACTGAATAGCGCACAGCAATGGTTATCCCACTCCACAAAGGTGGAGCCACCACGGACCCCAGGAACTACTGCCCCATTAGCCTGATGAGCCTGGTCTGCAAGGCTATGGAATGTATCATCATGGAACTTATAAACAATGACATTGGTAATCTCCAGACTCTGGACTCTACCCAGTTTTGGTTTGTAAAAGGCAGATCATGTCTCCTAAACCTGATAGACTTCTTTGAAGCGGTCACCAAAGCTGTAGATGAGGGTAAGGTGGTTCACACAGCCTATCTAGATCTTGCCAAGGCTTTTGACACCATCCCCCACTCTGGAATTATAGAGAAACTCACTTAACTAGGCATAAATCCCTATGTCACAAGACGGGTTGCCAACTGGCTCACTGACAGAACCCACACTGTGAAAGTAGCAGACTCTAAATCCAACTTCAGACCAGTGACAAGTGGAGCACCACAGGGTTCAGTCCTAGGTCCTCTCCTGTTTGGTATCTACTTCTCTGAAGTACAGGCTAACACAGAAGGTCTTTAGCTAACAAAGTTCGCAGATGACTGCAAACTAGGAGCCATAATCAAAACTCCTAATGATGTGGACATGCTACAAAAGGGCCTCACCGAGACAGATGCCTGGTGTCAAAGCCATGGCCTCAAGCTCAATGTCAAAAAGTGCATTGTCATCCCTTTTGGTAAAAACTCTGTACCTATGAACTACTACATAGGCAGTAGTCTACTTAACACTGAAAGTGTGATAAGAGACCTTGGGACACAGGTGGACAGTAGTCTCTCCTTTGATAATCACATCGCTACAGTAGTCAGGAAATCCTTCTACATGGCACACCTCATCACAAAAGGTTTCTCATCCAGGAAAAAAGAGATCATTGTTCCCCTCTACTCATCACTCATTAGACCCATTATAGAGTACAATGCCCCTTTTGGTATGTACCTCACCAGACATCTACAACAACTGGAAAGGCCACAGAAATACCTCACAAAGAGGATTACTGGCCTCAAACAGATGCCCTACGCAGACCATCTCAAAAAACTCCAGCTTTACTCTGTCGCATATTGCCTACTCAGAGGCGATCTCTGCCTAACATACAAAGCTATGTCAAACCCAGAGCTGTTGGACATGCTCCACGTAAAGAAATCCCAATCCCTCCAAGCTACAGCTCTAGGGACCTAAACCTTGTCACCACAATAAACAGAACATGCTGGAGGGATAGAGTCATGTCCCAGAGACTTCCCATACTCTGGAACAAACTACCTATCTATATCAAACAAAGCTCCCTGGGGATCACTTCTGTAGCTCTGCTTGACAGGGGCACAGGAAAATAATTTTCTTGGGTGGCAAAAGCCAGGGTACTGTTTGGCTGGGCTTATATATATATATAGATAGATACACACACAAACACACATGCTTACACAAGCATGTGTGCATGTATATATGTGTGTGTGTGTGTGTGTGTGTGTGTGTGTGTGTGTATATATATATATATATATATATATATATATATATATATATATATATATATATATATATAAGCTTTCCTGCTTGCTATAATATCAAGGTTGAGGAGCATGCTTTTTCTCTGGTATTGCACAATCCCAGTGTTGGCTTATTTAAGTAGCAGAGATATAGAGGGTGCAGGGGGGCTTGTCCTCTTGTAAAATATATATATATATGTTATGTACTCACCATAATGTTTCATCTGCTTTGTCCATTTTCATTCTTCCTCAACTGATGGGTTTGGATCCGATCTCTTGGATCTGACTCTGCCATTGCTAAAGCTACCAGGACCTCTTGAGCTTCTTCTTTACCCACAATGCACCAACCCAATTACCTCAAATTTTGTTTGCTGCTTAGAAAAGTAAAGGATGGAAATCATTACAAAGAAGTTATCTCTGAAGTCTTTATACAAGTAATAATGATAATTATAACAAGACATGAGTGCCTTATATTACTCATTCTTCCAGAAACCTTAAGGATGGAGGTTGGTGGGAAGGGAGTTGAGGAAAAGTGAAAATCTTCAACACAGATGGAACATTATGGTGAGTACATAACTTCTTTATCTGATGTTGTCAATTTTCATTCTGTCATCAACTGATGGGACACAGTCCCCAGCTACCTAATTTCCAGGGAAGATTCAAGGAAGAATATTCCTGAGCACCACAGAACCAAAAGATGCTCTTCCTCTGGAGACCAGATCTAACTTGCAATGAGTAATAAAGGTATGGGGTGTATCCCAAGTCGCTGCTGCACAAATATCATCCGTGGACATTCTGGATTAAAATACTGAGGAAGTTGCCATGTGTCTAGTAGAATGAGCATGAACTGTTTATTTTAAGAGTGATGCAATTTGTTATACACAAAGGAAATGCAATTTGGTATCCCTTTAGATAGGTAACTTTTTTATTTAAATAATTTTATTCAAAAAATCTTTTTTTTAAAACAATAAATAGTAAATATAACAGATCAAATAAGAGTGAATTGAATGAACTATTTACAGAATATACAATGGCCTCAAGTCAGATAAAGTCAAAAGGGATACAATCATAGATATACAGACACATAATCAAGATTGTTGTACAAGGTATAACAAATTATAACCTGCATTCTTGCTTCCTCTTTTCTTATGAAGATAAAATTGTGTCCATTTTAAGTGTCTCTATTAGGGAGAGAACTTTCTCCCAAGGATTACTAGTCCATTTCTTCAGAAAGATCCTCATTTCTTTGACTTTAATTTCCAACAGTGCTACTTCTTTCAATAGAGTGAGAAAATTTTCAATTGCTGGGATGATAGAGGTGTTCCATTTCCTAGTGATGCATTTTTTGAGACAGCCATTATAGTCCAAAGAAGATATAGTTCTTTATTTTTCATAATAGTTGTTTCAATTTTATTCCTAAGAATTAATGACTTTGACAAAATGAAAGACTCAGTAAAAATGGCTTGCAAAAATTTACCAATATCCTCCCAAACGTTTCTAATATGAGTACAGTCATATATAATATGTGACCAATCAGCATTACATTTTAGATTACATCTCCAGCATATTACATCATTAGTATTTTTAAATCTAGCTATTTTATTAGGGGTGTAAAATACTCTATGCAAGAATTTCCATGCAAAGATTCTCCAACTTTGTACATTTGAAGTTAACATAATATAATATAGTATGTTTATTTCTGACTCCTTATATAACAACAAGGAACAATCTTTATTGATAAAATTCCAGAATTTCTGGTTAGATTTTGTTTTGTAACTAATAATAATTTTATATAACTTTGAAGTTAGATTTGTCCAATTAAAGTCTCTGTATAATACTTCATATAGACAAAATATAAATTTAGGTATGGAGTTAAATGAAGAATTTTCTATTATTCTACATAGATCTTGCACATATGGTACCAGGCTATTAAAAACTAACCAGTCACTACTTGATAGACTGAATGTATTAATTATCTGATTGACATTCATGACTGTCAGATTTTCTATACATTGATACCAACATGAGAAATGTTTCCCTTTCCATGAGTTAAGAGTATTTATGGAAATGTTATTAACAAAGTTTTTTGTAATATTAAAAGGAGTTAATAATTGAAACCATAATTTAATTTCAATATTATTGTTTATGAAGCTCTGAAAAGTCTTAGAAATGTAATTTATATACTTTAGATTAGTAGGTTTGGTGGAATTGTATTGCAAGTTGATACAAATGATATGCCAGAATATATTGTTCTGTCCAAGCAGTTGTATATTTTTTGCTAATTTATTTTCTTCATGAAAAATAGCAGTATATAATGTTTTCCAAGCAGAAGAACATTTTGGATCTATCCAATTTATAACTGTTTTAAGAATAGATGCTTTAATGTAGGATTCTAAATCAGGAAAGTTTATGCCTCCCATTTCCCACGGTCTAATATGGTTTAGAAGAGCAATACTATTTTTTTTTTGGGATACCAAAGGAATCTTAAAAAGATTCTATCTAATTCTTTTAAAACATTTTTACTAGGTATAATAGGTATTGCTAATGCAAAGTAGTTTACCTTTGGGAGAAGTACCATCTTTATTAACTGCAATCTGTCTTCAAATGTTAAATACAATTTATTCAATTTTACTATTAATGATTTAAGTGTAATCAGAATATTATTATGATTTGTAAATAGAGTTGATTTTAATGTTTCACATAAAACTATTCCTAAATAATCTAGAGATGAAACCTGTTTTCCAACAATTGGATTTATGTTAGTATTAGAATTATTTTTATTATTTAATAACATGTTTTGATTTGGAAGCATTAATCTTTGAACCTGAGATGTGATAAAAATTTTCAGCTAATGAATTTAATTCACATAGTGACTCTTCTGAGTTTAATAAGGTGAGTAAAATATCATCAGCAATGAGCATTATTTTGGAATGAATTTGATTATTAATTTCAATACCTTTAATTTCAGGGTTAAGACGAATAGTAGAGGAGAAAAGTTCAATTGCTAATGCAAACAACACTGGCGACATGGGGCGTCCTTGTTTGGTACCATTAGTAATTTTAAATGCATCTGATGTGAAAGGGCCTAACTTTACATAAGCTAGATTATCCTTATAAATGTTTTTTATTAAATTAATGAATCTTGAGGGGAAATTATAAATTTGAAGTATTTTGAAAAGATAATCCCCATTTAGTGAGTCAAATGCCTTTTCAATATCTAATGTTACTATTAAAGCTTCAGCATTATCTCTATTTAAGAGGTCTATAATGGTTAAAATTCTTTGTATGTTGCCTTGAGTGTATCTATTGTGAATAAATCCCATTTGATCCTCATTGATAACTTGAGTTAGAGATTTTTTAATCCTATTAACAAGTATAGACATAAAAAAATTGTAATCATTATTTAAAAGTGAAACAGGCCTGTATGAACTACACGAATTGGGATTTTTATTTTATTTTAAAATAGGTGTAATCAATGTGTATCTCCATGAAGGTGGAATAATGCCTTGTAAATAAGTTTCATTTAACACCTTCTGAAGTATTGTTATGACTGATGATGGAAATAATTTATAAATTTATTAATATAATGATTCCATCTATGTCTGGAGCTTTATTATTTTTGCCTTCTTTAATTTTCTCATTAATTTCTTTAAGTATTTGTTTTTGAATATTTATGTTTAAACTCTCTGGTATTTTATTTAAATTTGTATAATCCAGTCCCATATTTATGTCGTTATGAGGAGAATCATTAATATTGTAATGTTTTGTAAAATGAAATTTGAAGGCTTCTAATATATCACCTATATCTGATACATTTTTTCTTGTTTTCCCCTTCATGAATTATATTTGTAATATTGTTTGTATTGTAATGCCTTTTTAATCTCATTGCTAGGCTATGCATATATTTTGGTGACACAGAGTATGAATTTAATTTAAAATTTTCCAATGCCAGATTGGTTTTATGCATTATAATGTCATTGTATTTTTTTATTTAATTCCCCAATTTCTTTTTTTTTTTTTTTGACCAGGTTCTCCACATCCTTAAGGTTAATTTCTATAATTCATTTTTGGATATTAACTAGCTCAGACTCCCATTCTTTTATTTTATTATTACACCAGGAAATAATTTTACCCTAAAGATATGATTTTAGTGGATCCCATAAAATAACTACATTTACGTCACCAGTATTATTTGTATCTAAATAGTATTTTATTTCTAAATCTAACCAAGTCTTAAACTCATTTAATTTAGTGAAATATGCAGGAATTATTTTAGTAAGAGTTAGTCTCTTAAAGTTCATTTGAATTCTAAGAATGAGTAAATTGTGATCAGATATGGGGCAGGGAATTATGGAAGAATGTGATATTTTCATTTTTAAATCTTGGGATACATATAATTGATCAATTCTTGTTTGGGTATTGAATCTATAATCACTATGAGAAAATTGTAATGAATTTTCATTTTTAAGACTAAATGAATCTAATAACTGCATGTTATCTATCCATTTCTTAAGAGTTTTTCCTATAGATGTTATACAAAAAGGTTGCTTACTTATAGTCTCCTGGCTATCTAAGATTCAATTAAAATCCCCTCCTACAATTAAACTACCTTTTGAAGTCTTAATAATAAGTTCTATGTGCTTCTTAATTGTTCCTACTCCTATACCTGGAAACCAATAAAGATTCACCAATGTCCAAATTCTATTACTATATCTTATTATTACTATTGATAAAAGGCCATCTTTGTCTTCATAATTATATATTACTTGAGGATTGGTAAGACTTTTCCTCCACAATGTTAATACTCCTCTGTTGTTTTACTATATGAAGAACTAGAGAGCTTTAAGAAATAATTTGGATTCCAAATGAAATTATCATTAACTTTAAAGTGAGTTTCCTGTATAAATATTATTTGTGCTTTATTTACTTTTAGATATTTAAGTAGGCTAGATATTTTCCTTGGCATATTTAAACCATTCACATTTAGTGAGAGAAGTACTATATTCATCCAGTTAAATTAGTTATTGAAGAGTTCTGAATGGAAACAATAACAAGTTATTTTGCTACTTATTTGCTGTATATCTTCCATACATTTATTAATTCTGTAGTAAACATTCTTATTTCCCTTTGATTTATATATTATATATACTAGAAGAGGCCAAATAGTAAGACAAACAAGAGTACAATAATTAATTGTATGCACATGTATAAGTAAATATTTAGAATTATCTTTTAACAAACATGGAATGAATACCATTCCCAATCTGAAAGAACTAAAATGTTCAGTCAGATTAACCCTCATTACTAACAATAAATCAAACAATAATGAGAAGTTAGAGGCTCCATCATATGTTATTGTGGAGGTAACAATTAATCAACTCTATCATATACATCTAGTTTGATCCATGCATGTAACTATATTTTTATTATAAAATTAACTTAATATAGAATTTAGGCAATAACTTTGATCAAATTTACTTTATGTGTTGTGAATCAAATATGTAAATAATTCAAAATCAAATATTCATAAAATTTAAGTAAATATTTCAAGAGATATTTACTAATCCAGTTTCCTTTCAATTTTCATGAGTTTCTGTATAGTGACCCATTCATTTAGTAGTTATCTTATATGATATACTATAACCAATATTATAAGACTTAACTACAATAGTATCAACAATTAATCTAGTGAACTATAGCAGAACCACAAACCACCATTTCTCTGATGTATTGGTTGGAGTACTCAAATTACATAATTCCAGACATGTAGTGATTCAGTACATATATAAATACTACACCAAATAGTACTATACATAGTATTTTAGTGTAAGAGAGCTCAATATCGTATTTGTTACATTACCCTAAACTTCAGTAAAGAACTCCTTTGCTACTCTTAATGTAAAGCATTAAAATTGAGTAAATCATAAATGAATATTCACAGTCATGCCTCATTATTAGAACACTCAATACCATTCTAGGCAATATAAATTCAATTGAACAACTACCATAAATGCTAAATAAATTATACCAAAACTTAAAAATGTAAGTAAGATAATCAAACTGTCAGGTCTTTGATAATGATAACTTCACAACCCCGAGCCTTCTCAGCAAGAAATTCCTTTAGAATGCAGTTAAGGATTAGTATGATTACCTAGATTAATGAGCATGCACAAATTGCTCTTTGCTTGTATTCTGCCACTACTATATCAAGTGAGATGTAGTATTACAGATATGGAGTTTCCGAAAATATATAACTTTGTAAAGATCAAGTGTCAGTTAAGACCTCACATTTTCTTTTCTTCTTCTAGTTGTGTAATCAATTTCCAATTTTAAATTATCTTCCCTTAAAACACCACAAAATGTACAATATACAGGTGGCTTAGAGTCTTGTTTTTATTTATTTATTCAATAAAGAATGCAAGTTCATGAGTAATTTGAAAAACCAAAGGTAATAAAATGAGTCAACTGATGAATGTTTCAACTACCCTGTCTATGTTTTAATGTTTCCTCATGTATATATCTTGTCCTTTTATTTCATTTACCCCCTTTTTTTTAATTTTGAGCAATGTTTAACAATCATTTTTCCCTTCTATTTTCCATATGGGTCAGTACAGACCTGTACACAACCCTTCATGTTAACAGATTTTAAGGGTGGAAATAGGATGAATTTGTACCAGTTTCAATTTATTAGTGTAGGTGTGTGTCAACTAAAACATTGCATATATTATCACCTGTTTAAAGTGTTACTAATCCAGGCATTTCAGGCCTCATATGCATATATTCATTGAACTTGCATAATATGCTCCATCAGAATACTTTTCCCACTATTACTGCTGCAAGACCAGAACTCACTTCCTTATGTCCCATACTATAATACTAGAATGAAACTTTAAGTAAAGATCCATACAGCTTGCAACTATTCAATGTGAACATTATGCCAGCTTACATATATTTATTCTTCAGCTGATATACTGCTTAAAGTTTTTTCCCTTGTTCACCATCGGTGAGAAATGCTCAGCTTTCCAGATGGGCAAGTCAGTCATTCAAACATACACACAGTAGCTCACATGTGCTATTCCCGAGTATAAGCAAAAGAAATCTATTCACATGCATAACTGGACTAGAATGAGAAAGTTTATTTGTTAGACCTTAAATAGTTAGGGCACAATGCTCCTCACAGAGTCTTTTCATATATCAGCATCGAGACTGCTTACCTCAACAAAGGCATCATTGACCATAAGAAATATACGCTTCACATAACCGTCAACATCTAACATTCTGTGCTAACACCAACCCATGTAAAAAACAAAACAGGCTACTTTCAATATTCCCTCGCTTTATACTATGTTATTCAATGTGTAAACAAAAAGAGAGTCTGACCAGTTGTAGCTCTCAACAATCCAAGGCTTTTTTACCCCTTGAAACAAAAAACGGAGGAGAAACATCCAAATAAACATTTTAATGTGTCTAAAATAAAATTCTGTGTGATTGATCTAGAGGGGTAGAAGTGGAATTGATTCAATGTATAGGGTTTATAATTAGATGTTAAATGTTAAAAGAGCCCTTTACGTTCACGTCAATTCGCAAATACACTGACAGGCTCGCTTAAAGGGTACTGAAGATTTCCCTGCATGTCTAGTGCATTTGAAAGCTTCACTTATTCGTTTTAAAAATAAACGTTCAAATGGATTCATGAACTTGTTTGTTATAATAACCTCCAGTGTCTATGCAATGTCTTTGCATAAATTAATCACAAAACCATACCAATGACTGAAAGTAGGCATAGACACAATTAAACTTTACTTAATACTTAGCGACTAATATTAAGAGAAATTAAAATAACTAATGCATAGCTCTTATTGTACTAGAAAGTACAATGCATAGTAAGTATTTCTTGCTCAGCATATCATTTCTTTTCCCCATGTATTACTCTCATGGACAAATGTAAACTAATAGAGTCAATTAAATTATTGATGTTGATATGTTACTTATGTATTAAACTTTACATCTAAAGTATGCAATAGGAGTATTATAAGTTTATAAAATAGAATTTATAACATGCTTAAAAGAAAGAACAAACAATATTAATTTGTTACCTTTAGCATAGATTTTTAGTTTTAGTTGATACTTTGAGAGAAGTAGTGGAAGAGATACTTTCTGAGTCAGTTCTTTGCTTTTTTTTTACATCAATCCAATTATTTTTTTCAGGAGATCTTTTCAGTGATGTAGTTAAAGCCCAGTCCATTTCCTCCAGAACTGTAACCATATTGTTGTTTTTGATAAAAGTTAATGCTTCCTCAATGTCATTAAAAGTTTTTATTTCATTTGAAGTAAAACTCCTTATTTTTGCAGGGTATGCCAGTTGTGCCTTTATTTTGTTTTGTTTAAGTAATTTTACTAGTGGCCAGGCTTTCTTTCTCATTTCCAAAACTCTAGGGAAAAAGTCATTGTCAAATCTAATTATATTTTGCTTGTATTTCAGTGGGGATCTTCTCCAAGCACATTTAAGGACAAGTTCCTTATCAAGATAAGAGAGAAATTTAACCACAACTGACCTGGGTGTGGATGATGGTGATGAAGGAATGGGTTTCCCAATGGCTCTATGGGCTCTTTCTATATTGGTAAGAGAATCCTTCTTTTAGATCTAGGATTTCAGGTAACCATGAGTTAAGAAAGGAGATAATATCATCTCCTTCAGATTTTTCTGGTAAACCAAAAATTCTCACATTAGACCTCCTTTCTCTATTTTCCATGTCATCCAACTTGTTGATAAGCCATTTATTTTGCTGCTGAAGGACATCTCCCTGGATTTCTTCCCCTTTGAGCCTTCCATCTATATCAGATAAAGACTCTTCAGTGCTTAATATTTTAGTTTGATGCTGTTGAAGTAACTCTTTAAAAGATTCAGTTTGTTTATGGCAGTTTTCTCTCACATTTTCTAAGTTGACATTGAAGCTGTCCATTTTAATAGATAGTTGTTGTAAAGTTGAAGACATCAACTGAATTTCTTTCTTCAAAGTAAATTCTGCATGTGAGTTCTTTGAGCCACTCATCTTCAGACAGCAGTTTTAAACTCCAGATATTTCTGACAAGAAATTTTTGAAAAATATATTCCAAACTTGGTATAATGATAGTATAAATGTTAAGGAACAATATTTAACAGTTTTTTTCTAAAAAAATGGTTATTTCCTGTTATTTAAAGTATTTTTGAGGAGCTCTAAAAAAGTGCTGCTTTCAGAGTGCCATTTAGGGTCTGCTCTATCTTTAGATATGTAACTTTGATGACTGGTTTACCCAATGCAGGTTCTGTAAATGAAACAAACAGTTGATTTCGTTTTCTGATGTTCTTAGTCCTATGTAAGTAAAGACGCAACTGCCTGTGAACATCCAATAAGTGTAGCTCATATTCGCCTTTGTTAGAAAATTTGGGAAAGAATACAGGCAAATTAACAGACTAATTAATACTAGATTCTGGCACCATCTTTGGAAGGAATGATGGATTGATACATAAAGTCACCCTGTCCTTATGAAAAATCAAATATGGGGGTTCTGAGGATAATGCTTGGATCTCTGAAATTCTTCTGGCCAAAGTAGTGGCTACTAACAAAACTGTTTTCCATGAAGGAAATTTAAGGTATCAGGGTAGCTGCATGCTCAAATGGGGTTGAGTAAGCTTCTATGACACTAAATCTAGGTCCCATGGAGGAGATGGATCTTTAAAGGGAGGTCTTAAGAGTAGTATGCCTCTTAAAAATGTTTTGCTTAACTTACAAGATGGTACTGACAAGCCATTTATCCCAAC
>NC_056727.1:946040994-946050994 GCF_019279795.1 Protopterus annectens
TGTACAATGTACCAATGGTGAGAAATGAAAAAAAGAGAGAAAAACATTTTTATCATTTGCTTTCTATTTAAACTCTGAAATTCATAAGTAGTTGTTCAATCCAGTGGGGAACCACCTTCTTTGTTTTATCAATAATACTTTGCATATGTTCTCTATGCATAGTAAAACTTAAAACCTTGCTAGAATTATAGATTTTGCATTAGCATGCATTTTCTGAATGATATGAAATCTGAACCTCAAATGTCAAGGACTCAATGATTTGCAAGATAACCACCAGTTTTATGAGGAACAGACCAAAAAATAGGAGGCAAAGGTTTTGATATTCTGCAAAATTCTGAACAGTTAAGAGGTATGCCTAGAACCTTCCTTACATCAGGCATTAATATAGCTGATAACTTCAAGCAAATTCTATTCTGAACTTTAATAACCTATTCACATGAATCTCAGCTTGGTTTGCAGTTCTTCTATATTCCCTTCAATAACATGCCCCCCCCCCCAATAAATAAATAAATAAATAAAATAAAAAAGCTGAAAATAAAACTGATGATGTGTTACATGCATAAGCAGCACTATGCTTACTTACAGTGCCAACTATAAGTAGTATACAAGTGGTCTCTGCTCTGTCTCTGTCCAAGTGACAGACTGACAATCAATCTATCAGGGATTAGTCAGACCGACAATCTATCATGGCTTAGTTTTTCTGCCTTCCACTCACTAATTGCCAGGATAGGCTCTGGCTTCCCTGTGACCCTGAACTGGGAAAAAAAGAGTTTAATCAGAGAATAAATGAAAGCGTGCGTTTCCATTCTCTTTCCATTTCAGATTTTTTTTGAAAACTTATAAGGTCACTACACACAAGACCCTGCTTTCAGAAGCACTCAGGCAGCAACATCTAGTTACATGATGTGCTCATAGTTACCCAGTAGGCAGACGGAGAAGGATGGAATTAAACCCAGGACTTCAGGATAGTTAATCTTTGGCAGTAATACTGAATGAAGAAGATAAATATAATATTTTTGTAACAGCATACTTCCAGATCCTTTATCTGTTATACTGAATAGACAATGGTGTGAATTTCAATGTTTCACTAAGCATGACACATGATGGTATGAGAGTAGTGAACACAAACACAACTCAGATAGAGCTTTCCCTGTGATCACAAGACTTTAATGCCCAGGACCTTGTGTAGTTACCTAGTAAACTAGACTGATTTCTTTTATTAAATAAGGCTTAACTTCAGAATGTTGAAGTTATGTGGATGCCCATGAGATACAAACCCAACAGGTAACCATTTGAAATGTCGGAACCCACTTGAGCAAGTCTTGAAATACAGAGACTGAATGGGCAAAAGAAACTGACTTACATATATATATATATATATATATATATATATATACCAGGTCCAAGAAGGTCATTTCTTAGAATATTTCATTTTCTCCAAGGTATAGCAATATCGAAGCTGGTGTATATATATATATATATATATATATATATATATATATATATATATATATATATATATATATATACACACACACACACACACACACACACACACACACACACACACACACACACACACACATATCTATATATATATATATATATATATATATATATATATATATATATATATATAAAGTTCAGAAGGAGAAAAGCAATGTTTGAGATTTTTGCTTCTCCTACATTTTCAATCTTTTTTTCAGTGTGTTGACACTCAACATTACGATTGCTGACATTTCAGAAGGGAACCAATACAACATTTGTAGTACATGTAATATCACATCTCATTGACTGTAACTTTCTGTGCTTCATAAATGTTATTCAGACATCATACTGTACTGCTAAGGAAAACTCATATCTCAGATTCCAAGTATAATGCTGCTTAGTACATTTAACAGGAAAAATCAGTATCTGATCTAATTTTTTAGAGTCAAGTCATTGATTTTAACTGATAGCAATAAGGCAAACTTGAAATATCTTTTGTTAAATGCTCGCAATTTAAATAAATTAGAAGATTTAGAGGTCTGTATAGCTGACACTAGGACTGATGTTTTATTGATTTCAGAAACTTGGTTCAGTTGCAATAACAAACCAATTGCTAATACCAGGTTTCTCTGGTCATCACAATTTTAGACCTTTCTAGGAGGGGAGGTGGGGTGTCTATCTATGTAACTAGTAAGTATGATTCTGTCACAAAATTTAATGACATGGTCTCCAAACTTCTCATAGTGAGTACTGATGCCATTGGAACTAAAATGGATATAGAAATATTTACCAGTGTCCTGGTATTTCCAAGGAGATGGATATGCAGCTTTAAATCTTATTAGGAAGAGTTTTATGGATAAGGTGGATTTAACTGCTGGGGACCTAAATGCTCCTAATGTAGCCTGGGAAACTCCTGCTACATCATTAAAGGTGTTAAACTATTTGATAACTGAAAGTCTGACAAATGGTTATATTCAAATAGCGAATGAGTCAGTTAGAGGAACTAACTTATTGGATGTTGTTTGGATCTGTAAGAGATTAAATCTGGATGGTTGTAAGACAGGTTCTAAGCTGAACAGCTCTGACCACTTAAGTGTAAACTTAAAGGTTGTTTTCACACATCCAAAGTTGGTTAAGCATTATGAAACTTTCTAAAAGTTTATCAATCAGACTTTGAGTCGATTAAGGGGGCTAGTGAAACTCGGAACTGGTATGCTAATTTTGAACATAAAGATATAAGTGAGAAATGGGATGGCTTTTAAAATTTTCTTAATAATTTGATAGATTACCATGTCTCAGTTGGAATGAAAACACCCTGTAAGGGTGGCAGACATCCCTGATGGAGTATGAAGTTATCTAAACTAAGAAAGGAAATGATATGTTTGTGGAGAAGATATTAAAAATTCTCCTTTGGTTTCAAATAGGAACAATTACAACAAATTCAGAAAAATGCACCTCTTGACTATTAAAAGAGTAACATCTAATTATGAGGTATATTTTACAACGAATTGGTAGGATAATAACAAAGGTTTACTTAAACATTTAAGCCATTATAGTCTAGATGATTCTTCCAGTATAGTGTTAAAAGATGGGTCTCAAACAATCACTGACTCAAATGGATTAGTGAATTAGTTTTCAGATGGTTTGTTTAGTGATTACTCCCAAGAGATCTTGGGTAATGATTTACCTATACTAGTTAGAAGTAATTGCCCATTTTTTTTTTAATTTCTCCAAATATTTCGGTTTCTAATACCATGATGGGAATGGCTGCCATTCCTAAGTCAAAGTATGATTAAAGTTCATGAAATTAGTACTCTTTCAATCTTTGACGTCAGTCAGAAGTCCTCTTCGCAGCACCTGCAATGTGCCCACTAATGACTCCTTCTCCAATTCGTACAGTTACATGTATTGGTAACATATCTAAATAAGACTGTAAATTCCTTTTATAAGACCCATTGTTCCTACTATTATTGGAACTGTCTGGGTATCTTTCTTCCACATTGTTCTTGTTTCGGCCTGCAAATCCTGATATCTTATGACTTTGTGTCTCTCTCTACACAAGAAGCTGTAGTCACTGGGTGTAGTGATTTCAATGATCAATGCTAATTTTGTCTTCTTTTCCTGGACTACTATATCTGGTTTTCTTGCATCTATCTTTTGAACTGTTGGTAATGGGTGATCCCATGCAATGTAGATTTCATCATTATCTATGATGCTTTGTGGCTCATGTTTCCAGTGTTTTTCAGCTACTTAAATATTATAAGGTTTCCACAATCCCCAGTGCAAGAGTCTTGCCACATTATTATGCCTTTCAGTATACAGTCCTTCTGCCATTAGTATGTCACAACCAGCAACAAGGCATGCAACTGTTTCCAGTTCTATTTTACAAAACCTACATTTGTCTGATTCTCCCTCATGTTCAATGGAGTTTGTAAACCAATAATCTTGGGCCACCAATATTAACCTTTCATCCTTTGGTTTGAATTTGCCTGTCTTTAACCATTTCTGCATTTAATCCTGATCAACATGATGTTGTTCCAGGATTTTTCTACCCTTGCAACTATATTTATGCTTTTCCACATGTCTTGCCTTCTGACCTGATCGTCCACCTTATATTCTTTCTTTTGTTTTTTTTTGGCACATTCAGTTGCTGCCTAATTTTTATCTACTTCTGGTTTGATTTCCATTCCCGCTTTATGCTGATATGGTTTTGCTAGACTAAGAAGGGAAGTCATCTTAGATTTACTCTCATTTCAAAACTTTCACTATGTTTGCGTCTTGTGAGATCAGAAGATATGCATGCATTCCCATGATTGCAGATCTATACATGTAATCAGTTTCGAGGAGACCATACCTCCTTCAGAACAAGGAATATATAATCTTGGTATTCACTGACTTTTATAAATCGTTTGACAAGCATGAAGCATCCTTCTTTTTTTCCTGTCTAATCTATCCAACACCTTTTGGGGCCAATCAGTTACTCCAAAACTGTTAAGTTAGGACAGGAAGAACAAACTGGTAAATAGCTTGAACTTAGGTTCATAGGTTCATAGATTAGTACTAAGTTAACTGCCCTTGCGAGCTATTTTAAGCCTAGCCAATTATCCCTTGTGAGACTCAAACCCTGCACCTTGTGTTTGTAAGGCAAACATCTTAACCATTAGGCCACCCTCCCAACCCCTTTGTTCCTAGATGTCAATGCTATTTTCAGGATTAAGTCTTCTAAAATATTCCTTACTAAGTTCTTTTCACATTTGTTCATATTTTATTGTTGCTCCTTCATCAGTTCCCAAATATGTATACACTCCCTCTTGCTCAAGTTATTTTATATCACATTCTTGTCCCAACTGATGCTTTCTTGGTGATGGAGCTCTCCTGCTTTAAAGGTTGCTTTTGCACATTTATCAAGACCAAATGACATTCTTATATCATCTGAAAATGTTTTGACTACTTGCAGTTGTGCTTTCAGTTCCTCATCTGATGATCTAAACAGTTTTACATCATCGACAAAGAGAAGATGAGAAATCTTCACAATTTTTTGCTTTCTGGGAGCCAAATTATAGCCATGATCTAATCTTTTAAGCAAACAGCTTAATGGGTTAAGCGCAAGGCAAAAGAGCAGTGATGACAGAGAGTCAGCCTGGAATATCCCCCTTTGGATTTTTATCCCTGGAATAATAATTTGTCCTTTATCATGGCTTAACTGCAAAGTGGTTTGCCACTGTTTCATGGTGACTGTGATGTAGTTCATCAGTGTAGGGTGTGTCTTATACATTTTTAAGCACACTTTTATCCATGGATGTGGGATACTGTCAAATGCTTTTTTGTAGTCTATCCATGCCATACTTAGATTCGTCACCTTTTTACAGTTCTCCACTATGACTTTATTCAACAACAAATGATCCTTTGTTCCATATTTTTTTCTTTTATTACCCTTTTATTCTATTGCCATAATTGAGTTTTTTCTAAATGACTATAAACTCTGTCAGCATCAATTCCAGTCTACAGTTTATACGTTGTTGGAAGGCAAGTTATTGGTCTATAGTTTTTAGGGTAGCTTGCAGGTTCACTCTTAAGTAGGAGCATTGTTTTTCCTGTTGTTAGCCAGGCTGGTGCCTGTTTGGGATGGGCATATAAACAGTTCTTAATCATAGCTAAATCTTTGTGCAAAAATGTTAATACTTTTAGCCAAAAGTTAGATACTGCATCTGGGCCTGGGGGTTTCCAATTAGAGGCTTTTCTTAACTGTGTTTCAATCACTCTGGTCGTTACTTAATCCCATTTCATATCCTGTACCTTTAAACTTCTTATTCCTTCTTTTACTTCTTCTATCCATTTAGCATCTTTGTTATGTTCCACAGGATTTTCATAAATGTTGTGTCTTTCGGCTTAGGGGTCGCCACAGTGGAACTCCGGTCCGCTGATGTTTGGTAGTGGATTTTTACATGCCAAGTTACCAGCCCTGACGCACAACCTTTAACGAAGGCACGCTCATTCACGTATGTCTCCACACAGAAGATGCTCTAGCTGAGAATCGAAAGGGACAACATCTTGCTGTAAGATGACAATGCTACCACAGCACCACTACCGCGGCTATGTTTCTCCAAAATGTATCTATTTCTTCTTTTTTTTTGTGGTCATTCAATTCTTTTTATTTTGTTTCCCAATTCTCTATAAAACATTTTTGGGTTATCAATAAACTGCTTATTTTGTACTTTGCATTTATATTTACATGTGTATATTCTAAGTTTTTCTACCTGTGCTATTTTTAGTTTATTATTTGTGATAATGCGTGATAAACCCTGATCCATTATAATATTGTGCATTGCTTTTATCATGTCTATCTTTCTGAATATTTTTGTTGATCTGTTCCCTCTTCTATACTCTTCTGACAGTGACACTTCTTATCTTAACTGCTTTATAGTTTTCTCTATTTGGAACTTCCATGATGGCATTCAATTCCTCTCTGTCCTTTCTCTTACTACCCTGTGTTCTTGTGGTAAAAATGTATCTGTTATTAATTTGGCTGCACAGTAATGTATTCTATTTACTTCTGTTATGTCACACAACTCTCTATGGACAGTCCTAATTACTGTCCTAATTTGTTTTATTAAACTTCTAACTTTTTGGGTTTTATTGACCTTCTACATTCTATTTCTTTCATCGAGCTTAACTCATTAACCCCGAGTACCATCACACAGTGCCTATGTGCTTACATCCGAGCGCGCTGTGTGATGGTAGTAATTGTATGGGGGTTCCTATTACATTATCGAATTTCAACAAGTTCGAACCCTATATGGTCGAAACCATATAGTCGAACTTGCTGAAGTTTGAACACAGAAAAAAAAAATAAAAGATGCAACAGTAAACTAACTGTTGCAAGCCCCCCTGCACTCCCCCCCAGCTCTTTAAATATACCAACTCCAAGAATATTTCCCCTTACTGCACTGTAGTGTGATCTCGGAGTTGGTATATTTAAAGAACGGGGGGTGCAGGTGGGCTATCATGTTCAAAGTTTCAAAACTTCGATCACATAATAGGAATCCATTGTATGGAGTTACACCCGAGTGACTTCCTCCGGCATATCTAACTTTACATTCCTGATGTAGCTCCCATGTTAAAAAATTAAGTTGAAAAAGTACCTGAACTTCTTCATTTACTTTCTCAACTTAGTTTTAAGTGTGGCTTTGCATGATGTCAGTATTTTAATTTTCGTAGAAAATCAGATTAGTATGTACTCTGTAATTCCAGTAAACCTATTCTCTGTGCATTGCAAGAAGGAAGTGGTGGCAGCCAATCGGATTCCAACAACCAAGCCGCTACTTGCATAACAGCTCCGCCCCCAATGTAAGGTTTCTTTGATCTGTTAGAATAAATAGAGGGTCCAGCATTAACAGTTCCTTTTCATTCTTCTAATAGTTGCTGCATTCACCAGAATTGCTGCCGGATCTCTCTATTTTTTCAGACCATTGAGTTCTGTGTGTCACTTTGTCAGTTTGTATTTACTGCCGCCTAGGAAAAGACAGCCGCTTACGAGCTCCTGACCGCGAAACAAGCAGTTCATCTGCAGCTGAGTCCTCTTTTAGAAAGTAGAGGTGAGTGTAGTGGAAGTGTTCGCTCAAAGCGAATTGTGCCCCATAATGGTTGCAAGACTGAAGGCCCTTTGTTATTAGAGTTAGTGAAGTCATGCTGGTCTGAACTGTTTACGGGTGCTGAATATGAATATGTCCTAAACTTGTTTTAGATAGCGGTCTTTGTTGTGATGTTTTGTTTCTTATAATTATGTAAATATGGTGTGTTGTATTTAGATAACATGGCACGCCCCCTCCTTTTTGCTAAAACACATGTGGTACAGCCTAGGCTAGTGCCAAAAATGCTTCTGTAACCATTACATGTAAATTGGATAATGCTTGTATATGGAAGCTATCCTTAGCAGAACAGGTGCTGAAAGAGGATTCCTACTGGCTTGACAGGAAAGGTAATAACTGCAAAGCATACAGGCATGTAGGAGCAGGGTCCATTAGTGACAATGGGCTACAGAGACTGGCAGTCAGGTCAATATGGATGGCATGAAAGGAGCAACAAGAACTGCATTAAACAGGTGCTGTGGGCAAATGCAGAGCAGATTTCAAGTGCATGCATTGGGTCATAGGAAGATATGCTGGTCTGAACTGTTTACGGGTGCTGAATATGTATACTGAGTGGCTAAACTTGTTTTAGATAGCGGGCTTTGCTGTGATGTTTTTTTCTTGTAATTATGTAAATATGGTGTGTTGTAATTAGATAATGTGGTGTGCCCCCTCTGCATATTCCGTAGTTATAGCCGTAGCTAGTAGGAGTGACTTTTGCTGTGTGTGAGTGTGTTTGCGTGTCTCTCTGCTTGTGTGAGTAAATGCATGCATGAAAGCAGAATATATGTGTGTGTGTGAAAGAAGAGGAGATTGTCAGTGTGTATGAGAGCAAGTGATCAGTGCAATAGATGGAGCCGTTATTTTACAGTCGCTAAAAGCTGCTATTTAGCGACTAAAATAAAAATCATGGCAAATGAACGAAGTATGTGTGTGTTTCTGCGTGAGCAAGTGAATGCATGCATGAAATTAGGCAGCGTGTGTGTGTTTATGTATGTGTCTGCATGTGTGAATGAATGGGTGAAGGGGACCATCTGTGTGTATTAGAGCGAGTGATCTGTGCGATAGATGGGGATAGAGGTGGTCTAAAACATGCATAGACCAGCTACTAGGGCATCACCTGTCTGCAGGCTTTCGTTAAGTTTTCTTTGCCATAATTCCAGACTTGGCCTTTATACATAAATCACTACTTTTGAACTGTAAGGGCCCCCCTGACAGTTTTAAAGTGCAAAAGAATGAAGCCATCATTCACATACCTGCAATGAATTGCAGCCCCTTTAGCTCTTTTTACTATAAACTCTGAAATTCCTGTAATTGAAGGGGTAATGCTAAGCTGTCAGTTTTCTTTCCCTTTGAGTTTAAACCACTTACACTTCAGAGTATGAGTCGATGACAAAGCTGTAGAAACCGTTTATAACAAGGGAAGATAATTTATTTTGTAGTTGTAGTATATCTTAATTGTTTTCTTACTTCAATCAAGCAGCTATAAGCATATTGCTAAGTGTAGGGCATTGAGGCTGTTATTTATGCCAGTTTTATTCAAGCCCTAAAACTTGTCTTATGCCACTTGGTAACAGAACGCTTTCAGGATAGGGTGACTTAGTTGTAAAACGTTTGCTTTACAGCTCCAGGGTCTGTGCTAACCTCCACTCATTGACCTCATGAACTTTTGAATTTATATATATATATATATATATATATATATATATATATATACACACACACACACACACACACACATATATATATATATATATATATATATATATATATATATATATATGTATACACACACACACACACACACACACACACACATATATATATATATATATATATATATATATATATATATATATATATATATATATATATATATATATATATATATATATATATACACACACACACACACACATATATATATATATATATATATATATATATGGTATAACCAGTCAGGAGGAGAAGGTAACCTCACACAACACAATTCCAGTATCACATAGTCCCACCACAACAGCGAACCAAACACATAAAAACACAAAAACATACTCGGAGGCTCTAAATAAAAATCTACCTAAGCAACAGAGACCTCCAAAGCAGACATCCAAGCAAACGCTACCCCAAAACAAAACACGTACAACACATAGCACACAAAGTCAGTGTGCCAAGCAGTCACAGCCCTTAAGGCTGAATAACACACCTGATACTCTTGTAATAGGTGACTCTATTGTCAGACACACTGACGTCCTGCTCACCAGGCTGAATAAAGAGAAGGTCACAGTGAGCTGCCTGTCGGGCGCTAGGATCCGCCACATAATGCAAGCACTCAGGTCACTCCAAAGCAAATACAAATATGACTCAGTCATTGTACATGCTGGCTT